>NC_046666.1:93205938-93212199 GCF_010883055.1 Belonocnema kinseyi
TGTCTGTTATGGAGACAGCTCTGTATACAAGGGAGTTGATGACCGATTGTTTTTGAGATGGATGATGGTGGGAGGAGGCATGTAAGTATCTGTTTGTATGCGAGGGTTTTCTGTAAACTTCATGTCCTAATGTGTTATCAGATTTTTTGTAAACTAATAAGTCCAAGAAAGGCAATTTTCAATTTTGTTCTATTTCCATGGTGAACTGGGTATCAGGATGTAATTGATTGATAAAATCGAAAAACTTATTTAGTTCATCTCGTCCATGTCGCCAGATGACAAATGTGTCATCAACGTAACGGAACCAGAATTCTGGTTAAAGTTTGGCTTGGTTAAAGATTTTAGTTTCTAGATGTTCCATAAAGACATTGGCTATTACAGGTGAGATTGGGGATCCCATTGCTGCCCCTGAGGTTTGTTCGTAGAATTGGTTATTGAACGAGAAGTAAGTATTACTGAGACAGTGTTCTATCAAAGGTACAAGCTCGGAAGGGAAGTTTGTGAAAGATTTAATAATATTAATTGTATCCGAGATTGGTACTTTCGTAAAAAGAGATACTATGTCGAAACTCACTATGATGTCTTGGGGTTGAATGTGAATCTTTTGTATCTTTTTAATCAAGTCAAATGAGTTTTGGACGTGAGTGATGGAGTTTCCTGTAAAAGGATTTAGTTTTGCAGCGAGGAAACGTGCTAGGTTGTAAGTTGGTGAGTTTATTGCGCTGACGATCGGTCTAAGTGGAATGTTTTCTTTGAAAATTATTTGAAAAGTCCATTATTAATTACTTAAAAAAGACGACGGAAACGTAAAACTCAGAAGTTTTTTTTTGTAAAAAATCAGAAGTTTTGTGGTTCGATTCCCAATGGAGTGAAGATGGAGTAGCATCTTTTTTACAAGAAATAATTTTAATTTAAAAATGTATTTTTTTTATTTGTGTGTAATATTTGGGTCACTGCAGGGGGTGGGGGGTTGAAAATAGAAGTTATTAGTATGGTTTTATTCACATGCCTGTTTAATGTCTAATTGTATCATACTCAAATTACTTATAATTCAATCGCAACTAAGACTCTGTATGCCCTAATAGGTCCCCAAGATTACTCTCTTTCAAAAGGTTAAAAAAGGCCCCTGATAACGAATATCTTGGGTTAGTTTTCGAAATTCGAGTCCATTTTTGTTTAAAACTATTTTGCGTCTTGCATTTATTTCATACGATGAACCGTTTGGAATGTACAGCGTTATAAACAAATTATTTTTATCAAAATTGCCATATTTGCAATTTGTTACGGCAGAAACGCACGACGAGCCATTATTTGACTCACGACCTGATAAACAATGTATTTCTTATGAATATACGCTCTTCTAAAAACCAGAATTTGCAAGTTATTAGCAACTAATTTTTTTATATCCTTAATTTTACCATAAACAATATAATTTTCTTGGGTAAAATTTTCGATATCTGCGCCTTATTGTTCATAACTATTGTTATTAACAAAAACGCTCAATTAAGAAAATCGATTTTTTCTTGATTTTTTATGGCACGAAGTAAAACTTTTCTCTCATGCGATATTTTCTCGTACGATGAGCCATTATTTATACATGGCCTTATAAACAATGTATTTTTTATAAATATACGCTTGCTTAAAAGCCATAATTTTCAATTTATTAGTAATGACCTTTTTTTAATGTTTAAATTTACCGTAAACAATATAATTATCTGGTGTAAAAAATGAATAAAAAATCGGCTTTCTTCACTGAGCATTTTTGTTAATAACAATAGATAAAAACAATGAGGGACATACATCAAAATGCTATCCGAAGTCATGATATGTTTCACGGTAAAATGAACAATATAAAAAAAAGTCATCACTAACAACTTGAAAATGGTGGCTTTTAAGGAAGCGTATATTTATAAAAAACACATTGTTTATAACGCCGTGAATAAAATAATGTCTCGCGGTTTGAGAGAGTATCACGGGAGTGAAAACTTTAATCATGTGTCAAGGATTGATGAAAAAGAAATTAAGTAAATTCTCGTTGTTGAGAGTCATTATTTATATCAATTGTTATAAACAATTTACCAAAAAAATTATGAACAACAACTTATGTTATTAATGCTAGACAAAGGTTTCGCAACAATTTGAAGCAATATTATGACACTAGTTGATCTGGATGATTTTTTGTTAATAAATGAAGAGTATAAGCGATTTCCGCAGGAAAATAGCAACTGAATAACAACAATTTAAGGAAAAAAATTTTTAATTGATCGGAAGATTTCTTTTTCCTCTTAAGAGATCTGTCGTCGATATTATCCCCGACATTATCCAAAATGAACTTTATATGGGTGCATTATTTTCGTTTTAATTTGTTCAAATTTGTACAACCAACTTCAACCCCTAAAAACTAACCCCTGTGAGAAAAACACCATTACGGGACCAGCGAAACGTTTCGCTGGCCCCGACATTATCCAAAATAAACTTTATATGGGTGCATTATTTTCGGCTTAATTTGTTCAAATTTGTGCAACCAAATTCAACCGCTAGAAACTAGTCCCTGTTGAGCAAACGTTATATCAGATCCAGCGCAACGTACGGCTAGTCCCGACATTATCCAAAATCAACTTTACATGGGTGCATTATTTTCGTCATAATCTGTTCAAATTTGTACAACCAACTTCAACCCCTGAAAACTACCCCCTGTGAGAAAAACATCATGGCGGGGCCAGCAAAACATTTCGCTGGCCCCGACATTGTCCAAAATCAACCTTATATGGGTGCATTATTTTCGTCTTAATTTGTTTAAATTTGTGCAATCAACTTCAAACCCTAGAAACTACCCCCTGTTGAACAAACGGCATATCAGATACAGAGCAACGTACCGCTAGTCCCGACGGTATCCAAAATGAACTTTATATCAGTGCATTATTTTCGTCTTAATTTGTTCAAATTTGCACAAGAAACTTCAACCCCTAAAAACAACCCCCGATTCAACAAACATCATAGGGGTTGAAGTTCGTTGCACAAACTTGAACGAATTAAAACGAAAATAATACACCCATATAAAGTTGATTTTGGATAATTTCGGGACTAGCGGTACGTTGCGCTGGATCCGATATGATGTTTGCTCAACAGAGGGTTGTTTTTTAGGGGTTGAAGTTTGTTGCACAAATTTGAACGAATCAAGACGAAAATAATACATCCATTTAAAGTTAATTTTGGATAATGTCGGAGCCAGCGAAACGTTTCTCTGGCCCCGATATGGTGTTTTCTGCACAGGGGGTAGTTTTTAGGGGTTCAAATTGGTTGCATAAATTTGAACAAATTCAAACGAAAATAATGCACCCGTATAAAGTTGATTTTGGATAATGTCGGGACTAGCGGTACGTTTCACTGGATCTGATATGACGTTTGCTCAGCAGGGGCTAGGTTCTAGAGGTTGAATTTGGTTGCACAAATTTGAACAAATTAAGCCGATAATAATGCACCCATATAAAGTTGATTTTAGATGTGTCGGGGCTAGCAAAACGTTTCGCTGGCCCGCCAGTGTTTTCCTGAGAAATCAGGTATTTCCGGTGATACACAAATTCTTATTTTGGTTGTACAAATTTTAACAAATTCTACACTAAATATTTGGCCGAAAAAAAGTTAAATTTGCGTGGGTGGTGGGGCCAGCGAAATGATCCTAACTTACCAGTTTCTTCTAGCTCATCACTTGTTTCACTGTCTGAACTTAAGGGAATCGCCCTTCTGGAATTTACCAACTTTAAGTGCTTTATGAGAAATATATCGAGATAGATAATCAAAAAAAATTTGTATCATTCGAAAGAGCGAAAACAATTAGGTAAAATCGAAATAACTATATGTAAAGGTAAAAGAAATGTCAACTCCTAAGCCGAAGTGTTAGTGAATTGAGGACAAAGAAGGTTTGACTATGAGTTGCGATAAAAATGCAATATCCGAATAAAAAATGGAAAAAAAATCATTCTTCTGAGATATTAGCTGCCCGAAAACGGGTAAATTAAATTTGATGCAAAAAGGTTAGACAATTTCAAGATAATGTAACGAGCAGTTTGAGCTTAAAATTTCTTGGTTTTTCAAAATCGGCGGTCGATAGCGATTAAAAAGCAAGCTTTTAATTTTTTCCTCAAGCTTTTAACTAAATTATAACTAATATTTCAAATACTTTCAAAAATTATTTGATCAAAAAATAATATTTCGTGAAAATTCTTTTATGAAAATGCGTATTTGATTTTTAAAGAATTGTTTAGGCAATAAACTTATTTTCAAGGAAAATATTGGTTATCCACTTCTGTAATGCAGCATATCAAATACTCTTTTGATTTAAAGTTCAAGAAAGGACAATGGTATTAGAAAAGCGAGAAATTTTTATAATTACTTTAACCACATGATTTTCTATGGATAAAATTGTAATAAAAGGTTTTTACTTTCTTAGCACCATTTATTTCTGTAATATAAGAATCAATTTAGAAAATTCCATTAAATTCATATGAATTGAAGCTGAATAACTAAAGCACGGTAAATTAGAAATAATTTAAGTGAACGGAACAAATTGTTTAAATTAAAGAGAATTCCATTACACTGAAATAAAGATGAGTGAGTAGAAATCTGATCAAGTCTACAAGAAAGGACCTCGTGGCAGCCCTTCATTACTAGACAGGTGTTCTTACTGAATTTTTAACAACTTCTATTTTTTGTTCACAAAATAAATTCACTTCATTTCCTGGTTTGCAAAACCATCACACACCCAAATTGTATTATTACCTCTTTCTACTTATCCGTAATTCTCTTTTCCTTAAAACTGGATGAAAAACTCAAATTTCTCTTGTTAGGATATTTTAAGCGCTTTTCACTCCTTTGCTTTGGGGCCATCCATATACCACGTGGGCAAGTTTTCACCACTTTTTGAACCCCCTCCCCCTCACGTGGGCAATCGTGGAATTTTGACAAATAACCCCGCGCCCTTAATCTGTCCACGCGGACGTATTTTATGAAAATATAGATATTATTGGTCTTCAAAGCAAAATATAGAACATTCGAGTATACCTCGAATATACCTTGTCTGATATAAGAATATTTTTCACAAATTTAGGGGAACAAGTATCTACGTGGATTCTAGCCGGACCCCCCGGTCCCCCTCGTGGACAAGCGTGGAATTTTGCCATATCCCCCTTCCCCCTGAACTGTCCACGTGGTATATGGATGGCCCCTTTGCAATATCAGAATCATTACCTAAAATTGAAATAGGACGGTAATATATACTTTGGGGGTTGTAAAAAACATTTTCTTTAAACAAATAAACTAATGAAATTAATTATTTTTTGACAAAGAAGTTCAAGTTTCAACCAAATAGTTTGATTTTGGACCACCAAAAATGGATTTTTAACCGAATAGCTCAATTTTGAAGTGGAAAAGGTGAATTTCAAGCATTTTTAGCCAGAAAGTTTATTAATGCACTATGTGGTTAAAAAGGCTAGAATTTCATCTTTTCCACTTAAAAATTGAGCTACTTGGTTAGAAATACATTTTTTTGATAAAAGTGTGGAATTATAGTTCATTAATGAACTTTCTGGTTAAAAACTGTTGAAATGCATCTTTTCCATTTGAAAATTGAGTTATTTGGTTAAAAAATAATTTTTTTATCAAACAGTGGAATTTTCTGTCGAAATTGTTGAATTTTGCACCAAAAATACTAATTTTAGACAAAAATTAATTATTAACAAATTATGGAATTTGCAAGTCAAACAGATAATATTCTGCAGTTTTTACCAGCAAGTTTTTTTTTAACCCAACAGTGCAATTTTCTTCCAAAATAGTGAATTTTTGACCCAAAAATATGAATTTTCGCAAAAAAATTAATTTTTACACGAATAATCGTATTTTTAAATCAAAAAGGTCATTTTTCTTTATCTTTACTTGGAAAGTTAATCTTCAACTGAACAAGTTACTTTGAACTCAGTACTTGCATTTGTAATGAAAATAATAGAAGTTTCAACATAGAAAAACGAGTTTCAATACAAGAGTTGAACTTTAAACTAAAAACGATCAATTTTTAATAGAAAGTAAAATGATTAAATTTAAATTCGAAAATTTTTTTCAGCAGCAAAAAGTACTTTTCATCAAAATCATGAAATTTACATTGAAAGAGATACCAGGTGTATACATATGAAACCGGTATTGCCATCTAGCGGCCAGTAGGCACACTTGTAGGCACTGTCGGAACTTACCATTTGTGCTAATTGGCGT
>NC_046666.1:93212299-93220951 GCF_010883055.1 Belonocnema kinseyi
GAGGGTGCATACTTTGAATAAAATATTTGTTATCATTCTCTTGAAATAAATGTGTTTTTTTCTTGAAAAAATACCGGTTTCATATGTATACACCTGGTAGAGCTTCAAATAATAAAATGAATTTTTACCAAAGCAGAACTATTTTCAACCAAGAAGAAAAATTTTCAATCAAGAAGATTAATTTTGTACCAAAAAAGACGATTTTACAACATAGCACATTAATTGTAAATTATATTGTTGAATTTTTAATTAAAAGCGATTAATTTTAAACCAATAATAGAATAGTAAAATTGTCAGTAAATTAAAATATAAGTTTTAAGTTTGAAAATGCTGTCAAATAAAAAACTGTCTAAAGCCTTCCGGATTTTTAAGTGACAAAAAATTGTATCACAAAAAATTAATACAAAGGTAACGCCTTACTTTTTTCAGTTGTGGTAAGGGTAACGATATACTTTTGATTGGTAAAAAGTAAAACATTGTTTTTTGATGATTTTTTAGAGGCATAAAATATTGAGATAAATTTTCACTTACTGTCCAAAAGGAGGACATACGCATTCAATAAGGAATCAGTTTTGTCCTTGTGTCCTTCCCACCAAACTTTATATTTCCGCTTTCGAAAAAAGTCTTTTCGATTTTTTGGGGAAAATTTTTCAACGGATGCAAATGGAACTACATTTTCGGTACGATTAGTAAAATAAACTAAAGTTACCGAAATTTCCTGATTAGCCATTTCCTTGATGTTTTGATCACTACACGTAAATGCAAATAAATTATTGATGCACCAGATCCGACAAAACAAAACACTCTTCTTCGTCTACTTTCTTTTCTTCTAAACAAAACACTCAAGAACACCATTATACACCTTTGAAGTGTCACACGTCGGACCGAGATTGGACAAGATTTGGCAATTAAAAGGAAGTCAGTATCAAGAAGTAAGTAGAAGTAATAATTGATAAACCTTCTTCTGACATTTAGAAAATTATTATATTTACGAAGTGAATATTCAAGAATGTAGGATAAAACTTCTCCCTGCAGCATTCTTATTTTCAGGTTACCGGCATGATAACGTTTCTTATTCGACACTACGACTTTCTCTCATGAAGCAGTTAATTTTTAGTGATAAAGCCAGTTTCACTCAATTCTTTTTTCATACCTGAAATTGCAAGCTTCCAATTTCTCAAATTTACTAAATCTTTCCTTTTCAACTTTCCGACGAATACGTTGACTTCTTAAATTGTTCTGAAAATGTTGCAAATGAAAGTATTCACTAACATTTATGTATCTTTTTACAATTCTACGTGATTACAAACTCTTTGTCTCTATATGTTTTTATTTATTTTCAGTTGCACTGTATTTTGAAACTTAGCATGGAGCGTCGAGAGTTAATATTTTTTAAATGTTTTTTGTTTCTCTCCAAAATAACAAAAAGCGTAATTTTGCATTCTTTTTCTCAACAGAAGAGGCTCTAAACATGATGCAAAAGAGTGATGCAAAAGAGTGATAAGTATTTAAAGAATAAAAAACAGTTGGGGACTTTTCGTTTGTTAAAATTTTATCATTTTCTCTAAAATCAGTTTCTTGCTACATCACTTTTTTTCGTAATTTTTTTTCAAATAGGCTTACGATATAAACAAAAATGGTTAAAAAAATTAATTAAATATTTAATATCTTTGATAATATTTACAATTTTGAAAAATCGTTTGGCATGGAAGTTCAGTTTTTTAAATACTAAGTGATAAATAAAAATAAGAAAAATCGATTACTTGAATGAAATTTGTCCTAAAATTTGTTATCTTTCAGTAACTAAACTTTCTTTTATACCTTGACAAATATCTCTTAATCTTATATTCGTTTTATTGAAAAAGGTACACAATTTATTTTTAGATAATCATGGACAACCGTCAACAAGACAAGCAGTATTTAGAGCCCGGGTCACAAGATCCAATCCCTTCATCATCCTGGTATAGATATAAAAAGCTTTCGAATAAAGGGGTAAATATTTTTAAATTATTTAATGGTGTTACAATGCAATATTATTCGTGTTAAATGCTTTATATGATTTATATTGTTAGCTATCATTTGGATTACATTTTGTTAGGTAACAGATGACCCTTCTCAATTTGCTACTCGTAATACGGAAAATGAGCAGGTGATGGACTATAATTTTTCAAATTCTGATAATATAATGGAGGAACAAATTTTGCAGGAATATTCAAAGGAAAAATTGAGCACTAAAATGGCTTTTTCAAGTAGTCAAAAGGATTCAATAAACGAAGAGCTCTTTTCTTCGAAAAACCAGGCAATAGCCAGAAATATTACTTTTTAATTTTTTTATAACAGTTCCACCAAATTGGGACTTTTAAGAAGAAATTTGAATTTGTACTTAATATAAATAAGAAATCTTATGTCTTATTTGATAATACAATTTTGTATTGTAAATCTGCAAAATTATTATATTCGAAACTAGAACATGCTACCGCGAGTAGTAAATTTCGTTTTTCAACTTACAGAATGATGTATAAAAATCAATTTAACTTTTTAAAATTTGGATTCTTATAAAATGAACAATTTATGATTTATTAAAACTTCATAAATAATTTTTTTCTGAATCCATCTAAATTGAATATTTTTGAATTTAACTACAATAAAGTACGACGGTCCACATTACAGATTCTTTATTTTAAATTTGAATAAAGATTTTCATTATATTAGAAATATTTTTAAAAGTTTCACCTGCTTTTTTGATTGCCTTTTTCTAAAAATTTGTGAACCAAGAAAAAGAATTTCATTTTTTAATTGATTTCTGTAGATATAATAAAAATGTTCATAATTAGACAATTTCAAATTTAAACCTTCTTAATTGTAAATATGAGTTTTCAAATACTACAAGTTTTCTATTGCACATTTTAAAACTGCAAATACTTAAAATTTAACAATATTTTACTGTAGACAAAAAATTCTCAAACTGAAATGTTTACAGTTTTTTATTTTAAATTGAAGTAGTGTAATTTTAACGTACGAATGCTCATAAAGTATTGTACATATTTTAAGAAAAAATAATATTCATAAAGAATTTAATTTCACAGTTCCAATTTTAAAAACAGTTGTATTTTTAAATTTAATGAAAATTAGACAAACTTATAAGATTTAAGAATTGTTCAAAAAGTAGCAAACATTTTTTTGTAACAGATTAAGCATGAAATTGTTCGATTATCCGAAAAATTCAGAAAAGAATGACAATTTTTACAATTAGTATTGATGACATGTTCGATTGAACGCAAATACCATAAGTTATAGAATTTAAACAATTTTCAAAAGTCACCAAAAACAAACTTTTATCAGTACGGCAAATTGATCCGTTATTCTTAATAGATGTTAATTTTTTTTAATATACATTCCTTTTAGTATTTCATTAACACAGGGAAATTGTGTTTTTTTATTTTCAAAATTTAACAGTTAAACCATTTTCTGTTTTATATTGTTTAAACCTCTGTATATAACTTTAATAGGTTTCAACAGCTATTCAATACAAATTTTTTTTTGTAATATTAGATTATTTCTAGAAGCTGCAAATTTAACAATTTCTGAATTCTTTATTTTTCAACTATAAACAAATTTTAATAAAAGATTAGAAAAATATTACTGTTACTAACTGGAATTTATCATTTCCGAAAACTCGTTTCAAAAATGTTTAGAACTCTGTATTAAAAAATTGATAATATGAATTTTTAAATATTTCATGTTTTTCAAGTTAGAAAATAAAATTCCATGGACGCGAACTTGCGTAAGCATTTTATTTAGACCGATTTTTAAAGAAATGTGATGAATAAGTTTAATTTAGTTTATATTCATTTAATCTCAAATGATTTCTATATACTTAAATTTATTTTTATGATCTATGTACAATAAAAAAAATGGAATTAATATTATTTTAAGGGATTTCAAGGGATTCAACATTTTTAATGGATGTGAAAAAATTTGAACGGTTTAAAAAGATTTTGAACATTTTAAGTTATTTTAACAAATTGCACATAATTTCAAGAGAAATAGTCAATGGACAAAAGTCAATGGACCTGAACAAACACACGGTTTGCGCGTGTGAATTTTCTGCTAGTTCAAAATATTTAAGGTGCTCAAACTTTAAATATTTTTTATTTGAGTTAGGAACCTTAAGTAATGTGGTTTCTAATTTACGTTGACATTATTAATTGTAGTAAGGATGAAATAACAAATCTTGGACATAAATATTTAATTATACTTGCAAGTATCACTATTTCATAATTAATATAGGAGCTTTTCAAACGAGAAATATTCTTAATTAATACCAAGATTTTAAACATACAAAACTTGTTTATTTAAAAAATTTAATGTATTTTTGGAAGTTTTTATATTGCCGTAAATGCATTTTCAACGACCTCAGAATATCCAATTTAACGAAACTCATTCTTAAATGTCAGAAATACTTGAAAAAAAAGAATTAAATGTTATTACAGTTTATGACTTCAAGACTATACAATTTCTAATTCCTCTTTTCAACTCTTTTCGTGTTGTGATGTCTGTCAGTAGAAAGGGCGTAAGAAATTGATATAAGCTACATATGTAAACATATATTCTTTGTTTTCAATTATGATTTCCCAAATTTTCATGAAATGAACATCAATGTAAGAGATTTTATTATTTGTAGGTATTTCTCCCGACGCAACTTCCAACAGCGTATGAGGAAGAGGACGTTTACGCTCACGAGATTGTGCAGTCTCTTTCAAATGAGTTAGATGGCATTGAAAACTGTAATTTCGTGAAGCACCATGGGGCATTGATGATAAACTGAAAACTGATTCACTTTAATTACAATGAGCGTATTTACAACACTACATTCTTCGCTCTGGTCGCAAAAGCTGTTACACTTGAGGCAAAAAAAAGAATCGTCGCGTCGTGACATATGTCAACTTTGAGACGCTCCTGTATCATCAAATTTGCCTAAAAAATTTCGATTTTTTTTATTTATTCTTCAAAGCCTTAACAACTTCTAACTTTTTCAAAAATTAAATATTTTCATAAGCGTGGCTATAAAGTAGTTTCCAAGAAAAAAAATTATCTTCAATACTATTACACCTATCGCAACGAGCCAAAGCTGTTTATGTTTGCAAAAAGATAAGAATTAACACAATGTAAAAACGTTCGATTAATAATGACAAAGTGAGGATACTTGTTTCATTGAAGTGCAGCGGTTCATTCAAAGAAGCGGGCGGACTTTGAAGCACAGTAGCACGCAGCTTCTCGTTCCTCAGTTCAGGGCTGTATAGCACGCACATAATACATCTGTACCCTGCCCTATCAGCGTTGATGTGTATCACTTTGCATTGTTCTTAATAATTATATTTTTTGGAGGGGATTTTTTTTCTTTTATATTTAGTAAATGATTAATTATTAACCTTTTTTAACTCGAAGATTGTTCGCTATACACGCGTACTGCTAGCCGGGTGGTCCGATTTATTTGATTCCTAAACTAGGCACACGGCCATTGATTAAAAATACTACTTCCTCGTAACGCCTTTAGTTTTGGTTGAAATTTTTTCGTCAGTGCCTCATCCTAATTATTAAGTAGTAACTGGTAAATTGGTAATGTTCATTTTAACTTTCTTTTAAATATCAAATAATTTTATTTACCATTATCTTTTCGAGTGATTTTTTATCAGGATCGTTGAAATTCTGTAAATAAATAGTATTTAATAAATATTTAATGATAATTAATCATAATAACAATAATTAAAGTATAAAATGTTTCATGTTTTATTCATTATGAAATTGTTATAATTATTAAAATAATACATATCGAATAATTAATTATGTATTATTAAGGAAATCGAGTAATTTATTAAAAATTAATAAGTACTACTTAATAATTAGTCCATAATTATTAACAAAAATTACATTGCTAGTCATTATTTTTAACTGAAATAAGACACTGAGTCACTACTTATTGAAAATTAAATGAATAATAATTGATACAATAATATTAATTATGTGAATAACTTAATAGAATCCAAATACTAACACAGTTTTAATACCAATATCTAGATTTTAAACTGAAATATTAATCATTAACAATGGAATATGACAGAGACATCTGTAGAAATGCAATAAGATTACGATAAGAATGTGGCAATTTGGGACTCTCATGAACTTTCAGCTTTAACAAAGGAGCAGGTGAAGTTCGAAAAGAGTACCTGTGAAATTGCTGCTGCACTGCCGATCTAAACCATGCTGAGTATTAAATATTTAGAAAACTTTGCAAGAAATGCATAGCTCTACAAATTATTATTGATTTTTATTACAAAAAATATTTATTTTCTATTTTCACGTATCCTAAAATATTTTTCAATCTAATTTCAAAAATTCAAAAATGCCTTTTTTAAATTATTTCTTATTATTTTATTGCGTATTGATATGCGTAATTTTAATTAAATATTATCCAGATAGTTGATAACATGTGCACTTAGAGTGCGCCCAGAGTAGACACGACCCTGCTTTCAAAAGCCCGCAGAGTAGCAAACGAAAGAGGCGGCATTATCGCTTAAACAAAGGAGCTATTGTATTTTACTTCAAATATGCCAGCATTTAAAATACTTATTATTTCTATCAAACGTAGTTTTTATGAAATCTATTTATATGGTGCTAATACTTATCATATTGCAAATATTAACAGGTTTGGCTCGTTGCGGTAGGTGCAATAGTATTGAAGATAATTTTTTTTCTTGTCAACTACTTTATAGCCACGTTTATGAAAATATTAAATTTCTAAAAAAGATATAAGTTGTCAAGGCTTTGAAGAATAAATAAAAAAAAATTTTCTACTCAAATTTGACAATATAGGAGCTTTTCAAAATTGACCTATGTTCTTGAAGCGCATTATTTCGGTGCTTTTCGGCGAATAAAGAATGACAGTTCCTCACTATATTTTAACACAATAACCACTGAGCATGCAATCGACCCAAAAATAAAGACACATTCGCATAGCATATATCGTTTTTTTGTACCATTTTTTTTCTTTGAGATATTCACGTCCAAACTGACCGGACTACATGAAAAAATTAGAGAGTAGTTCGATGTAAACTAAAGTGTGGGTTTTCAACAAATGCTTGGGCTATGTCCATCTGCATCTCCTCAGATCCTGCAGATTTTGGCCGACCAGTTCTCTGAAGGTCCTTGATAGATTCACGATTCATAAAGCGCCTTACAATTCTTTCAATTGTTGATTCTGAGACAGGATTTAACCCTTCTCCATTACGAAAAGTGCGATTAAAAAGCAAACGAACTTGATCATAAGATCGAACTCGATCTCCCCAACAGCGCATCATTAATACAGATACCCTCTCTCGTTCCGAAAGTTTAGCTTGCGCCATAATAATCTTTTAGCGAAAGATAGTAAGTATGTACTCGTAATACATAAATTTAGTTTTGATTCGTAATATTCGTATGGAAAAACGGTATAGGACTTATGGTATCGCCTTAGGTATAGACTTAGGCATCGAAAAACAGTATAGGACTGTATAACTCTTTGGGGAAGAACAGAACTCACACCAGAACACCTGGAACTTTTAATGAAAAATTTCCTTATGATTTTACAATACGAGGTGTGTTCAAAAAATAAGGTGACTTTATGGTTTTCTCAAAAAATATTCATTTATTCCTCAATATTTATGTTGTCCCCTTCAAAGTAATCCCACTCAGATATAATAAACTTGTGCCAACGCTTTTTCCAATCATCGAAGAACTTCTGATCATCATTTTGTGGTATAGTCTTGAGTTCTTTCAGCGATGCAGTTTTTATCTCCTCAATCGTTGAAAATCGATGTCCTTTCATGGGTCTCTTCAGTTTTTGGAAAAGAAAAAAGTCACTGGGGGCCAAATCCGGTGAATATGGAGGCTGACGCATGACTCTGGTGCTGTTTTTGGTCAGAAAATCTTTCACAAGCAAGGATGAATGAGCAGGTGCATTATCGTGATTCAAAAGCCACGAATTGTTTTTCCAAAGTTCCGGACGTTTTTTGCGTATCGCCTCTCGCAAACGGCGCATAACTTGATTATTAACCTTATTAACCGTACGACCTTGTGTTAAGAATTCTTGATGCACTACGCCACGGCAATCAAAGAAGACAGTGAGCAAAACCTTCACATGTGACCGAACTTGATGTGCCTTTTTCGTTCTTGGAGACTCAGGATGCTTCCACTGAGACGAATGGGCTTTTGTTTCAACGTCATAACCATATACCCACGATTCATCCTCAGTTATAACCCTTTTGAGAAAATCAGGATCATTATTGACTTCATTCAACATCTCCTGAGCGATGGTCATGCGATGGATCTTTTGATCAAAATTTAGCAGTTTTGAAACAAATTTCGCTGACACACGTCTCATGCCCAAAACGTCCGAAAAGATAGCATGGCATGAGCCAACCGATATGCCAGCATCTTCAGCAATTTCTCTGATGGTAATTCGGCGATTTTTCAACACCATTTCTTCCACTGCTTGAACGTTTTCTTCTGTTTTTGACGTGCTGGGACGTCCAGGACGAGGTTCGTCTTCGACATCCTCTCGGCCTTCTTGGAACAGCTTGTACCACTTATACACATTTTTCTTACTCAGAGTAG
>NC_046666.1:93221051-93229054 GCF_010883055.1 Belonocnema kinseyi
GCCAGAAAAACAACACGAGCTATATAGTCAAAACTGTGAACATATGATCGTGACGAGTGTACCAACACAACAAAACAAAAAATTTAAAACTTAAATGTACGTAGCATGCGAAAATTGAAAAGTCACCTTACTTTTTGAACATACCTCGTATTCAAAACGCTGTAACCAAGGTCAATACAGAGCTCACCAATGAATTTATCGTTGAAATTTACTTCAGGAATTACACTGACCTCTTGAAAAACTTTGTTAATTTCAAATAACCTCTAAGTGACCTTGAACATTACAATTGACCTATGAATTGAGTACGTATCTGAATGTAGAATTTTCCGCTCTATCGATTGCAAATGTGAAAAAGGGGGTTTCCATTTTAAAAAACAATGTTGACCTTCAAAAATCCACGAAGGTCAACTTGAAGGTCAAAATGAAGGTCACCATTGAATTCCTCGTTGAAATTTACTTCAAGAATGATCATCATTTTTTTTGAAAATATTTTACCTGAGGAAATATCCAACCGTCCCGGGACTTTTTAGACATCCTGTATAAAATTGAATAATATTATAAGTTACTTAATAAGGAAAACATTATTTGAAATATTATGGTCTAGTCCTATTTGAAATTGGATGGCATAATAGTTATGAATGTATAAGGGTGTATTTCGATAAACTCAGGCATCATATCATTAAGAGGAATTTGGGAATGAAAAACAATGTCCTATCATCATTTTTTAGTTATTTTTTTGTTCTTGCTGTACGTTTTATGTTAATATTGGTTAGTACAAAATTCGGTCGACAGTGGCTCGTTATTTGAAAATATTAATGAATTGAAAGTTGACAATTTTGTAAATATCACTCTAATCTTCACATGAGGTTCGAATTTGTATTTTTTATTATCATTAATATTCTTAAATGATCAAAAATTAAAAATAAATACTTATGTTAAAAATCGGCAGATGTATTAACATGCACGAAAGTACAAACATCTAAAACCGTGCTTTTTATTCTTTTTACACGTATAACACTTAACCATGATGACAAAAATCTAAAAATATTAACGCACTACCAGATAAAATCAAAAAATATTGTCTTTAAGAAAATTTTTGCTGATTTAAGAGGGGGACGAGTAAAAGTGGATAATCTATTTTATGTTCTTCTGAGGACTGATGGCCTCGAAATATGGTCATTAGAGTAATCCAAACAACGCTTTTCGAGCTGCACGGCAAGACACCTCCCTCAAAAAAATTTCAGCAGCGTTTAAACAATTTACATTTACTAAGAAAATTAAAGATTGTTAAAAAAATCATGTTTAATATTCAAATTGTCTATTAGTAATTATTTGTATGAACAAGATGACGAAAATTGTTAAAAATTAAAAATAATACGTAAAAATGTATTTTTTATATTTTCGTGTCATATTTGGGGCGCTGTGGGGAGGGTGAGCGTGGGATCAAAATAAAAGTTATTGGTTTTATAAAAGTATGGAACATGAGTTCAGTTTTTCGAAAATTCAAAATTTCCCCATGTTAATTAAATGGGATTTCCAAGAGCCCAGTGACACGTGCTAATATTTGAATTTCGAAAAAAAGCTACTAATTTTCCTTCTCCGGAAATGCAAAGTTTTATGAGGTGGAGGCTTTTCCTCTAGAGTGAAAAAAATTTGTAAATCATTTTTGGATCACCCTAGTGTTCATGTCTGAAGCAAGGGAGGCGTGACAAACAGCAGAGACAATCGGAATCTCTACGCGATATAGTTCAAAGAATGAAGAGTTTTTTCACCATATTTTAGAATGAAAACGGGGTATGCCATCATGCAGTATTCATGCCTGGGATGAAACCTTATATGTTTGCAGGCGAAAATATGTGATCAGAGCGAATTGCGTAGTGTTCAAAGCTGGTGAAATCACGTTTTTGGAAGATTGCGATGAAGGTATGATTTGCGAATAGAAGTTTGGTTATTAATTTAAGGTATTAGAAAGATCTATAATTTGGTATATCACGCATCGAGATTGTTTTTTTTTTCTCAGAAAGTAAGAAAATTCGGCAAGAATGACCGTTTTGCAAAATCTAGTTGTTTTTTAGAAAAGTGTATGCATATCTATTTAAGTCTGTGAAAATATATGTTTTAATAAGCTGAAAGTAAAAAAAAAATTTGAGCCTAAAATAATAAATAGTTTTTTAGAATAGCTATTTGTTATTATAAGAGGTATTGATATTTTGGCGGGGCTAACTTTTTTTAGCCGGTCGCAAAGCCATATAAGTGAACAAATTTTAATCATAATGAGTTATAGTTTCACGTGCCACTTATCCGCTCATCGACTTTTTAGTATGGATCACTCGCTGTGTATGACGGAGTGGCGGAAGCTGCTTCCGTCTGGCAGATGCTGGGGCTGAAATGTAATTCGCACGTTCAAAATGTAGCAATGGGAAATATATCAGGAAAGAATGAACATATCGAGATTTTTTTTTAATTTCAGGCAACTTTTTGCGCTGATTACTAATTTTATATTAATAGCTCAAAAAGCACGTCTGATGCTTTACATTATCCTTACCCCATTATCTGCGACCGATCTTGGTCGTAAATAAACCCATATTATAAACAGTATTTTAGTAACTGATTTTTCTGCCAATTTTACTGCTATCAGTATCAGTAGACAGTCAAACATTTTACCAATTTCAGCTGCGTATCTTAAAAATTACTGCTGCAATGATTGTTATAAAAAAGTTACCCCCCCCCCCCCTATTTAACTTCCAGAAAACATTTTCATCTTAAAATCATTTTCAATTTGTAATTTTCGATTGACTGTAACTTCGATTGTTTAAGATGACAATTACAAAATTTATTCTATTTTTTACGAGACAAAAGCGTACTAATCTTTTGCAGACATTTTTAACGTATTGAGAACTCCAAAATCTTAGCGGCTAAGCGTAAGTGACACTATATAACCCCCAAGGATTAAGATTTGTTCACTATTTTGGCTTTGCGACAGGCTAAGAAAAAGTTAACTCCACCGAAACAACATAGTAACCTTGAAAATAACAAATATTTTATTTCTCAAAAACTATTTTTTTTTATCTCAAATTTTGCAAATACTTTGAGCCTAAAAAAAGACAATTTTTCAGACTTCCAAAAACATGATTTAGCCAAATTTGAACACTGGACATTGCGCTCTGACCACATATTTTTACCTGGAAACATATGAGTCTTCATCCCAAGCATGATCACTACATGATGGCATGCCTCCTTTTCATTATAAAATTTTGTGGTGAAAAGGCAGCTTTTTGATTATCGTTCCTGGACTAATAGATGCACCAGGTTACGTCATGATTAACGCACCTCTGCCTTTTTACGTTCGATGTGACTGGATTTACGTTCAAGGCCACAATAATCAAAGTATCAGTTTCTAATTCCGCATCGCACTTACCCGCAACGACCCCAGATCTTTGATCCTGACTTACTAAATATCAACTCATTTTTGGAATAATTGTCAGCGTTTATACTACTTCAGGTTTCAGTATTCTTTCCCAAGTTAAAAATATGACCCTGTATAAAAATTTCTTAGGGGAGCCTTTTTAGGAATATAAACAAAAACACACACAAAAACCTCGGGTGCCCGTATCATTGATGCGGCTGATACGGCGGGAGCTATGCCCCTGCTGTAGACGCATTTTAGCTATAATTTTAATATTTCATTTATAAATGCTCTAAGAATTCAATGATAATGCCCTATAAAATATTGTAATGCAAACATTTATTTTGTTCCTTAATTTTTGATAAATTAATTATGCAGATGTGTTTTTAACAATTTATTCTCTTTATTAGATGAAGGTTGAAGACGATTATTTTTTGATGCTCTAGACAACGATGATTTCTCTATAAATGAAGACGTGGGTGCGACACAGAATTCAGAAAACCCTTCTCAACAAAGTTTTGCTTCATTTGAAAGAATGTTGAATAGCGAGATTTTCGAGGAACCAATAACCGTTCCTGTTCATAAAAACGTAGGCGAGATTATCTTGATGATACTGAAATATGCACTTGTACATGCTTTATCTTTAACAGAAATAACTGATTTGTTTATGCTTATCCCGCCGTCGGTCGCAATGCGATCTGACAGATCAGGTGATGGCATTTTTATCATCACCCCTAAGTAAGATGGCGCTACGCGCCACCCTTACCTGTTAGTTCGAGATCCCACAGCGTTTTTTTCGAAGATGAGAACTAATCGTGATAAAAGTTAGTGTAATTGAAAGCTGACACGTAGGCGATTAAGAAACTGCCCGCCTGCCAGTTCCAAGTCGGTCGTAGGTGCGATAAAATTGGACTTTTATCGGCAAATTTATTCAATAATCACCTGGTATTTCTGAACGCAATGAAATCTATACCACATTGTGGGGGCCATTAGTGCTTTCAGAAAATGTGTGACTGCCACCCTCCACTTGCTCAAGAAAGCCCTCTGTACACGAAAAACTTAGCCTGCGAAGGCTCAAGGTAACAGAAATATGCCATCACTTCAAATTCCCTCAGTAGGCGGCGAAAACTTGTAAATAAATAGACCCTTTTCAACAATACCATCATGATGTGAGCATACAGTAGCAATGTTATTCAATGGGACTCGAGGCACGTTTGTAAATTTGATTCTGAAAGAAAAGTTGACATTTGACTTCGGAATGCTTATTTTTAACTATTCAGTTAAAGTGCGATGATAATTTCTGACATTGAAGTAAATTAATTATTAAAAAATATCATTATTGTTTGTAATTTTTTCATCCTGAAGTAATACTACATAATTATAACGCAAACACTTTATAATACATAACGGATTAGGTTTTATTCCCAATTATAGGTATAAACACATTTATACGTACATTTTGTATGCATACATTTTATATACCACTGTTAAAATGTACATTATTTGTAATATTCAACTTAAAAATTATAAATATTATTGGTTCAAAATTTTGATTTTAATTCAGTTTCAGAATTATAATGAACCTTGGTTTTCAGTTCGCAAAAGATTTTAAAAGGTTACAAAATATTTAAGGGCATTTTAACTTTACACAAAGATATCACGGAATTCAAAGACTTCAAAAATGCCCGCACACCATATTTCGAAGATTTCACAAACATTTTAAACGATTTTAAAAGGTTGCACATAAGCTTAGAAGATTTCAAATTATTTCGCATAAATTTCCAAAACATTTCAAACATTTCATAAAGATTCCAAGGAATTTAAAGATTGAAAAAATTTGTATACAGACATGAGTTTTTATTTCGTAAATTCATTATTTTGAATCGAGGTCAAGTATCGTTTAGGGGGTCTAGTGACCTTGAAATCCTTGAAAACAGGAAAATTCCTTGAATTTTTAATTTTTTAATTGATCAAAATATAATTTATCTTTTGTTGATTATAAAATAAACATAGAGGTTTAAGGGCACTTTTTGCACTCTGCACTATTCATTTTATAGGTTGCATTGAACAGGCTTCAATATTGTGAATAACCTCATAAGTTTTCAATTTCTTACTTGCTGAAACAGACTGTTAAAATGTATATATATTTTTTATATTCAACTTACAAATTATAAACATTATTGGGTTAAAATTTCGATTTTAATTAAGTTTCAGAATTTTAATGAACCTTAGTTTTTAGTTCTCACCAGATTTTAAAAGGTTATGAAATATTTAAAGGCATTTCAACTTTTCACAAAGATATCACAAATTTCAAAGACTTTTACAACATGGTTAAATTCTCACAAAAGAAGTAAAACATTTAACCAAATAGTTTAATGTTCAACCGGAAATGTAAGTTTTAAACAAAAAATTGTATTTTCCACTTAATAATTTGCTCTTCTACCAAATTACTAAGCTTTAAAGCCAAAAAGACCATTTTTGTAGAAAACAGTTACATTTTCAAGCCAAACATATAAATTTTCAACCAAAATTATAAATTCATGAACAACAAATTAATTTTTTTATATATAGTTTAAATTTTTACCAAGTAATTCATGTTTAAGCCAAAATATATCAATGTTGAATTAAAATGCAATGGCTGATATTGGAAGCAAAAAATATCTTAATTTGCAATAAAAAACATTTATGTTCAACTAAAAATGAAAAAATCTGCAAGAAAATAGTTGCATCCTAAATCAAAACAGAGTTGTTGTTAACTAAATAGTTGAATTTTTAAGAAATAATGGAATGGTGTCATTCTTCGTTCAAAAAATAATTTTCGATTAAAAAAAAACGAATTACCCAAAAAACAGTTAAATTTTCAGACCAGAAGATACATTTTAAACTAAAATTATGAATCTCCAGAAACATTAATGTTCAAAAGAACAGTTGAAATTGCAGCCCAAAAGATAATATTTGAACCAAGAACATTTATTGCATAAGAGTGAAATAGTTTAAATTCCAACTAAACACATTATTTTTTAACTAAATAGTTACGATAAATATATTCAAATAGAATTAAAATTTGTACTTCCAATTGATTTCAATCTTTATTAATTTAATTCAAATTGAAAAAAGATTTTAGTTATAATGTAATAATAGTCTAATTTTGATAAAAATAGTTTAATTTTTAACGAAATAGGTAAATATTCAAACAAAAATATGAATTATAAACAATGAAGGAAATTTTCAACCAAATTATTGAATATACAAGCTAAAAAGATTTTAATTTGAAATTAAAAAAAGTTTAATTTCACTGAAATACTTGAATTTTCCATTAGAAAATATTAATTATTTACCAAACATGGAGTTTTTACATCTTCAGTTGAAGTTAGTAAGTTTTAACAACAAAAAAAAAACGATTAAATTTTATTAAAAATTTTAGTTTTTCAACACGAGGTGATACTTTGCAACAATTAATTTCGTAACAAAATAGTTCAACTTTTAACTAAGTAGCTTATTTTGTTACAAAAAAAAATATATCAAATTTTAAAGAAATAGTTCAATTTTCCTTTAGGGATATTAATATTTTACCCAAAAACGGAATTTTATAACAAAATACATTTATTAAAAAAAAAAGAAATTTTCAAGGTAAAACAACGAATTATCTTTAAAATATTTCAATTTTTAACCCAGCAATACGTTTTTTTTTAACAGAAAATGACATTTCTTATGAAATTGTTAATTTTCTCTAAAATATTGTAAATTTTAACCTAATTGCGGAATTGTCAATGAAAAATATACATCCTGAACAAAAAAGTTCATTTTCAAACTAGAATGATAAATATTCAACAAAATCAATTTCTGAAAAATTTTCAAACTTAAACAAAGTTGTTGATTTTCTAACCAAAAAATACAAACAATTTAAGTAAAAAGAAATTAATAAAGAATATATAAATAATAAATAATAATAATAAATTATATATATAAAAAATATATAAAAATATAATACATAAATTAATGGAGAAAGCACTTCTCGCAGAACAATTTCAAAAAATCTTATCTGTTCAGGTGCATTAGTTTCACCTTATCCATCTGTCCGCACGTGTACATTTTCAGGTGCACCAGCAACCGCATTACTGCGATCAGACGCGGCAATTGCATAAAAGTAATCAGGAGACTATGTCTGATCGTGATACATATACATTATTGAAGGTTAAATATTTATAACCTTTAGGAATAGTTTTTTTTTTACTAACATCACTATTGCCTTGCAAAAAGGCTTCAAAGTCATCTCTGTCTTTTTGTTTTATCCATAATCATTGAGTGATTCTTCACTTAAATATACATCACCGTATTTATAGTTCTTTTTTTTAAGCAAGTATCTGAAGACACTTCTGAAAGGATTCATCACTGAATTGCACTAACTTTCCGTCACTCTTCTCTCAAATATAACACTTCATCTTAACTTTTACGCAAAGTGGACACCGAACTAGACAAGACTAGATTAAACAGCGTTAGTTTAGGTTTCAGAGCACACGGAACAAGACGCCTCTGTGTTTTTCTTAAAAATGGAAAAGCTGGAAAATCGTGCTGTCATCAAATACTTTTATTTGAA
>NC_046666.1:93229154-93230643 GCF_010883055.1 Belonocnema kinseyi
TTTATTTACTCAAACACTTTATACGTGAGAAGTTGGTTGAATCATGTATTTGTTTTAAAAAATTGCAAGAGCAATAACCAATTACTGTCGGATAATAAATTACAATAGTGAGGAATCATTTATCTTCAGAAAAATACTGTTCATTTTTAAGAAAGTGCTTTTTCCTTAATATTTTTTCATAATAACTTTAAAAAATTTTAACTTCTTCAAACTTACTGGTTAACATTACTGAATAGTTTTTTCCGATGACTTCATGCAATTTTGGTTCAATGTGAGTAATACAAAAAAATGGCATACTTGAAAACTGTTCCGCGGTATGCTGCCGCATAACGCCCGAGTGCGAGCGCGAGGACTCCCTCTAAAACCGGCTCTGTAACTCAATGAATTTCAATTTGTCCATTTTATTATTAGACATTTTTCATAGTAAAAAAGTTAAGCTTTCTTTTGAGACTATTTAAAAAAAATCGTAGATGCCTAAATTGCGAAGAAAGTTAAATAAACAATTGATTCATTGAAAAAATTGTTTAAACAATTTTTTTTGTTATAAATAATAAAATAGGATGAAAGCGTGTAAAAAGCACTTTCCAAAACCCACATAAAAATTTTAAATCGCGCAATTAGAAAGGAAGTTACAGGCGTTTGAAACTACCCCTGCAGGTATTGGGGTTGAAAATTCAACCCCCCCTCACTTGGGGAGGGTTGGTAATCCTGGTCTATAAGTTTGTGGATTAACTACTGTTGGGTAGGCCAACATATTCCCAGAATTTAGAGACAATCGAAAAACATGACTTTTTGAGTTGGGCCAGTTGAGGAATAATGCTCCGTATAAGAGTTTAGTCTCCCTCAGATTAGCTGGAGAGAGGCTGCTGAGTAGGGAGGTTCGGTGGGCCTTCCATAGTCAGGAAGCTACATAGTCCGAGATCCCACTGCGTTTTTTCGAAGGTGAGAACTGATCGTGATAAAAGTTAGTCTAAATAAAAGCTGACACGTAGGCGATTAAGAAACGCAATGAAATCTATACCACATTGTAGGGGGCAATCAGTGCTTTCAGAAAATGTGTGAATGTCACCCTCCACCTGTTCAAGAACCGCTGGTAGGCAGGCTTAATGGGCGTGATTGCAGGTAACTTTCAGCGTATGCAAAGGAACGCAATAAAACAAAAACTAAATAAAAGGTGAAAGCCCTCTGTATATGAAAAACTCAGCCTGCCAAGGCTCAAGGTAACAGAAATATGCCGTAAGCGTATTTCTTTGCTGAATTTATTTACAATCGCTGCAATATTGTATGCGGGAGGATACCGTAAAAAGAGGCTTCATCTTCGTTGAGGGCTAGGGCTGCTGCGTAGGTGCTGTGCAGCGGGGAAGTCATCTAAGGGTTTCGGTTTAGGGTTTATACGAGGGTGGATTGATAAGTTTCCGGCCTGACCAAGAAAAACAACGTTTTTAAGAATTTTTTTTTTATTTCTCAACATAATCTCCTCCAAGGCTGA
>NC_046666.1:93230743-93247738 GCF_010883055.1 Belonocnema kinseyi
TCAAGAAAGATGTCGGTTTCTGCTACCTCGGTCATTAGATTACTTCTGTCCGTTTGTTGCCAAACTTGATATCTTAATTCGTTGACGCAGTTCTCATCTAAATTTGCAGTCAAATGTTCTTTCAGGACTTGAATGCCAGGGCAATTTTCACATTCACTAAAATGACAAGCAGGAGTTGGATTACTGCACGTCGTATTTTTCAGTAGCAAAGAAGAGCGTGCAGCGATGACAATAAAATTAGCAGATCGATTTAGTAAGGCTGTGACGATACCAGATACACTCAAATATCATTAATTCACTCCGAACGCAAAGGGACAGCTGGATCTGAAACGATTTTCCTATGAGGAGAAAAGTGAGGTTTTCCCGAAGCCTAAACGTAATCGAAAGCAGAATAGTACTCCAAGAAAGTGGAAAGCTGGTACGAAGCATTTGTTTTAAAAAATTGCAAGAGCAATAACTAATTATTGTCGGATAATAAATTATAATAGTGAGGAATCATTTATCTTCAGAAAAATACTGTTCATTTTTAAGAAAGTGCTTTTTACTTGATATTTTTTCATAATAACTTAAAAAAATTTTAACTTCTTCAAACTTACTGGTTAACATTACTGAATAGTTTTTTCCGATGACTTCATGCAATTTTTGATCAATGTGAGTAATACAAAAAAATGGCAAACTTGAAAACTGTTCCGCGGTATGCTGCCGCATAAAGCCCGAGTGCGAGCGCGAGGACTCCCTCTAAAACCGGCTCTGTAATTCAATGAATTTCAATTTGTCCATTTTCTTATTAGACATTTTTCATAGTAAAAAGTCAAGCTTTCTTTTGAGACTATTAAAAGAAAATCGTAGATGCCTAAATTGCGAAAAAAGTTAAATAAACAATTGATTTATTGAAAAAATTGTTTAAACAATTTTTTTGTTATAAATAATAAAATAGGATGAAAGCGTGTAAAAAGTACTTTCCAAAACCCTCATAAAAATTTTAAATCGCGTAATTAAAAAGGAAGTTACAGGCGTTTGAAACGCAAAGATTGTTATTTAAAAAGTGAAGTTTTTGAAAGTAACATCGATGTTAAAGATTATACGTATCAAGACTTTTACGCGATGTTAGACTTTGCTTCCCCTATTTCGAAACTGATTGAGCCGCATAGAGAATACTATAATTATGTTGTTAATGAAAAACATAGAGAAAAATGTGATTAGTAATATTTATGACGTAAAACGATATAGGGAGTTTGTTAAAAGTTTAAATGCAGCTAACACACATCGGTTCGCCACTGTAACTTTCTACACTGATGGCGCCCATCATGAATGTTTTCCTTGGCCCATTTGTCGACAAAATGCATAGTCTTTCAAGAAAGGGAGTTCAGTGCATAATAAACGGGGTCGAAGTTTTCATTAAAATATTTGTTCTAATATGTTGCGTGGATTCCGTAGCCCGTGCCTCAGTGAAAGGATTTGTCCAGTTTAACGGATCATATGGCTGCAATCAATGTTTACACCCAGGCGAGTCGGTTAAAAGTAACCCTGATAATAAACGTTCTGGAAACATCAAATATCTTCTGTTAAATACCGTGCCAAAGGAGAGGAACGTGAAAGAGACGGTAAACCACATAAAGAGCGCAACAACTTCTTAGAAACCTGTTTTTGGAGTAAAGGATCCATCTGCATTAATCAATTTATTGTGCTTTTAACATTTTTTTCGGCGTAGTTGCAGATAGCATGCATTGTTTTCCTGGAGTGAGTAAGCAATTTGCAATAAAATGTTTTCGCAATGCAACAAAATCTGGTTAATTCTCTGAGCAAATGATTTCTGAAATTGATAGATTCTTGAGCAGTCTTAGAGGCGCCTAATCAAGTAGTTCGATTAACGCGTTCGTTTTCTGATAAAGAATTCTGGAAAGTGCGGGAATGGAAAAATTGGACCCTATTTTATACTTTACCAATTCTAAAAAACATTTTACAAATAAAATTTCTTATGCACTGGGCTCTTTTCGTTGAAGGCATATATTTGTTAATAAAAGACGATGTTGAGGTGCATTAAGTAGATTGGGCTGATCAGTTGTTACAGGAGTTCATTGCTAAAACGGAAATACTTTATTCAAAAGTATCGATGACCTTTAACGTTCATTTACTTTTACACATAGAGCGAAGTGTCTATGATTGGGGACCACGCTGGTCTCATAATGCATATGCATTTGAATCTGGAAATGGGCAATTCTTAAAGGTTATCCATGCTGCAACGGGCGTTTACCCTCAAATACGCCGAAGAATTAGCTTGCAATATAGCGTGCTTATTTCAAGAGATCGCTTATACCCTCACTGTTCATACAATGCAAGATACTTTTGTAATAATATTGGCGTCACTATGGTTCAAAAGACTTTACGGATTTTCAAAACCAGATACTTCGGTTCTGGATTTCGTGCGGACAAGTCCTGAATACAAAAATTAAACTTTTCCGAAAAAGTTCTTGCGTCTCACAAGATTGTAAAAAATAGTTGCTTGTATATGGCATCTATGAAAAATAACAAACGACCAAATAATTCATTTTCAAAGTTAAGTGACGACTTTTATGTTAAGTTAAATTACTTTACTGTGGATTCATTTACTCAAAAAGAGTATTCAAATGTTCAGACAATTGACACTATAAAGTTCAATGACAACTGTTGCAGTATGTTACAAACAATTTTTCAAATTAATGATAAAGAATCTGCTGTTTTGAACATTGTGATTTCAAATGTATGTGCGCATATGGTACAAAATGATAGCACTGAGTATTTTTGCGCAGTACCTAATTCATACTTTTATTAGGCAGCTTAGTATTTAAATATGACGTTATACACCTCGCCGGTATTGTTTAGCGCGTATAACTAGTGAAAAATCCGTTGTTGTGATTTTAGCTCAAGTTAGCGTAGAAGTTATTTTTACAATTTTATATTACTGTATTTTTTATCGACCACTATTAAAATAAAACGAAAAATATGATAGTAACTTCAACTGTTTTCCAGGTTTCACTTGGTATTCAGAGAATATAAGCTTAAATTTCAGGCAATACCATTTTTTTTTATCTCATCTAATAGTCTTCAGTTAACAATACAGTGAGTTCAAATTGTAGAAATAAACTTCTGCATACGAGAATAACTCAAAACGAACGAATGAAGGCATCGATAATTTTGTTCTATGTCGTTGCTTCATGTAGCAGTGTTACCGAAACAGCTGATTAATAAACTGAATACAAACAGAAAAAAAGTTGCGCTATTCATTTTTTGTAAGCGTTCGAAAACCTATGAAAAGCATTATCGCGTTTTAATTACAGAATTAGTTGTGCGCTGCTTTCCCCCACGTATGCGTAACTTAACCCTGGTATACAGTGCGTTTTAGAATTAATAAATAATACTTTTCTTATGTTAATTCTGTTCTCTTAATATAACGTAAATAATAAATAAGAAGTGTTCATGTTTTTTAACTAATAAAGCAAATTGTGCATTGAAATCTACATCGAAAACAACTTCAAAAATGACGTCGAAAACAACGTCAAAAATGACTTTAAAAAATAAGTCAAAAATGTCGTCGAAAATAACGTGAAACACTATCCCAATTTTTGACGTCGTTTTTGTAGTGTCTTTTGACATCGTTCTTGATGTCATTTTCGACGTCATTTATAACGTCGTTTTTGACATCAAGTTTTTAAATAGGGCTAGGAACCAGTAGATGGCTGCCGACATGACAAATGCAAGTAAAGCAGGGCGCACACACATTTTCACAGCGAATAAGCACAAGGCACGGTTCAACGCACACGTATCTGCATAGCTACTTCCTATGCGCGGAGTTTTAGCGAAATAATTAGGGGAAATCAATTCATGTAATTTTCTTAAAAAACAATGATTTACTTTTATCATAAACGGGTTATATTGCAGAATAGGGGCGTCAACTGCCAGCTCCGTTTTGGCTGGAAAAAAAACTTTTTGGCAACAAACTATTAGAATCTTTAATTGAACCATTAATGAAGCGATTTGATGAGGCAAAAGTTTCAAATTGTTGTTACTTTTGTTACTATAATTTCTCAAATATGGGTCTGTCGCGACATATTGGAATGATCATATCTAACGAGAAGTTGGAAATGGGTAGAGATTTGACCAACATTATTTTTCTCCCGGTTTTTTAAATTATTCACTTTTCATCCAATTTTCAATTACAGTCATACTATACTTCATTAATGTTCAAAGTAAGTGTTTGAACAATTTGTTATTATTTTTAATAATATTCGCTTGATATAATGTTAGAAGATTGCATTTTTTTCAAATAATTTCCACTTTTGTCCAAGTTTCAATAGGAGGGAGGTAAATCATTGATAAAAGTTTTAAAAAAATCAATGGTTTAACCAACTTATCTTTTTAAGAATAATATTCATTCTGAATAATGCCAGAAAGCTGCGATTTTTAAAAAAATTTTCAACTATTTGTCTACTTTCCACTAAGAAGGAGTTGATAATTAATTAAATTGAGCAACTGTAATTATTTAAACAAATTATTGTTTATAACTATCTTCTTCTTTATTGATTCTAAATGGTTGTAGCTTCTTCTGAATTTTGTTTAAAATATTATTATTATCATTGTTAAGTGTTTTTATTAAACTTTTACTCGGGTAAACCCGGTTATACATCATAGCCACGGACCAAGTCAAGTGACGGATGAGACTAGAATGTTATAAGTTAATTCAAATAATTTAATACGATGGTTGAAACCTCCTGCGATGATGTTGTCGGTATACAATTACGAGCAGCCACGAGCATTGGAGATGACAACAGTCACATCTGGATGCTTTCTTAGAGCTAGCATCTGCCACTCCACAGGCTTTTAGTCGCTCGCTTCTTGATGATCAAGAAAGTTTCTTATAATGCGACAGGTGTTTAATAAAACCGTCTTCTGAGCTGCTGCCAATACCCTACTGACTCCTAAATGTTCAAGATGTTCAGCGCATCTTGCGTGCACATTGCCAATAGCCGAAATGACAATGCGATGAATAGATGCATGATTCACATTCCTCCATATGGTCTTTACTTCATGCCTCAACTCGCTATACTTGTGGATCTTAGTTGTAGAGGTTGACTGCAAATTTTGGTTAGCCGGATAAGCAATGTCGATGATATAGACTCTTCCACCTTTTTTTCTCGTATCACGATGTCAGCTCGATTGGCTCGGATGTAATGATCCGTTTGGGGAGTAACATCCCAAGATAAGATGTAATCTTCGCTTTCTAAAACGGGCATTGGAATGTATCTATAGAAGGGCATCCATTATTTTAAGAGTCCCAGGTTTAGGGCAAGTTGTTGATGTACAATGCCTGCTACATCATTATGTCTGTGCGTATATTCTCTCTGAGCCATTACGCGACAGCCATCAATAATGTGCTCGATTGATTCGTTTGTATCTCCACATAATCGACACCGGTCAACCACGTCTTGATGTAACACATGTTTGCGATAATTCCTGGTGCTAACAACCTTTATTTAATTTAATTGGATGCCTCACTATCCACTTCATTTTAATGTTTCTGCCCTGATATTCAAGGCCCCATCTGAGGACAAATTTAAGGGCATGTATTCAAGATCCGCTTGACAGATGGTTCTGCAAATCGCAACATTTCGTTTGCTGTTAAAATAGTCTCGGAACTGTACAACTTGTGACTCACACAGTTTTTTGACATCTACAACGCCCCTAACCCCTAAATGTCGTGGTAGAACTACCCTTTCAATCGCTAAATTTCTGTGGTGCATTCGGTGCTTCGTCATTTATACGCGAACAATTCTGTTTAACTTTTCAAGGTCGGTGTTAGACCATTTTATGAGCCCGAAGGAGTACGTGAGGACAGGGATGGCATATGTATTGATCGCCCTTACATTGTTTGCCAAGTTCAGAAAACTCTTCATAATTAATCTAAGTCTCGTAGTGAAGGCAGTCATTAGGCTTGTCTTAACTATCGTATGTTGAATACTCTTAAATTCAAGAATACCCAGATATTTATATGATTCGCCTGCAGCCATTGCCTCTAATGAAATGCACTGTTCTGCATTTATCTAGTCCGAACTCCATATGGATATCATTGGAAAACTGCTTTGTGACATCGATCACTTGCTGCAGTTTCTGGCCTGAACTAGCGTACAGCTTCAGGTCAGTCATGTAAAGAAGATGGGTCACTTGATGACCATCCTAATTATCATGAATCCTGAACCCATGATACATGCTGTTTAGTGTTTTGCTCAATGGATTCAACGCTTAACGGAACCATAGTGCACTGAAGGAGTGTCCTTGAAATATACCGTCGTAAAGCGTATTGATCTAGTTATCCTTGGTTGTCCATGATCAAAATACTTTATTCTTGTACCCCAGAGCCTCATCGCATGGCTTAGAAAGTCAATAATACGTGGACAGATTTTGTAAAGTTATAAGACTTTAAACAAATAGTCATGCGGCACGGAAGGAACCGCTTGCTTGTAGTCAATGTATGCCATGTGTAAGTTCCTTTGATGCTTACGAGCTTGAGTCATGGCAACAGCGTCTATAGTGACTAGATCTTTACAGCCTCGTGAGTTTTTACAACATCCTTTTCGTTCTTCTGAAAGAATGTCATTCTCGTCGCAATGAGAATATACCGTATCTGCAATGATAGCTGTAAGAAATTTATTAATTGTTGGAAGACAGGCTATCTGTCGAAAGTCAGGTGGATTTTGAGCGTCTGGTTTTTTTGGTATCATATACGTAGTACCTTGGAGCATAAAACCTGGAACCAAATCTGGGTGTTCAATGATCTTCTGAAAACACCTTGCCAACGCAAGATGCACTCTCTTCAGGTACTTGTACCAGAAGTTGTGCACCATGTCCGGACCTTGAGCTATCCAATTACTTGCCCTTTTCAAGACCACTGAAACATCTAAAGCTGTGATGTTTGTCAGATGCATTTCTGGGCTATTGCTTGCCCTTGCTTGCTCCAGTTTGAACCACGCAGTGTCCAAATTGCATCTGTTCATTTTTCCTCAAACACCCGACCAGTAGTTAGTCATATCTTCCAATTGAGGGACTTCGGTGCCTTGGTGGTTATTTGGCTTTACTCTCAGTTCACGATAGAACCTTCTTACATCTGTCTGAAAGTTTTGGTTTTGTTGCCTTCGTGCATTACTTTTCTTGTACCGACGCAGTCTGGCAGTAAGAACATCAAGTCTCTGCCGTTGAGAATCTAAAATTTTACCCAATATTGCTGGTGTTAATGTCTCGATGTTCCGAGGGTGGATGATTTTAGAAACATGGTTCATCAGCGTTCTGGTGCTATTTCCTTTTTTATATTGAGTTAATCGACCCAATTTGCACCTTACTTTGCTGACATCCATATCCAACCTGATCTTCCATGGTGGATCTCGAATCCCTTGCTCGGACAAAAACTGCATTTGCAGGCCTTGTTTTCCGGCCCAACGTTCTAACGGTTGCCACAGCTGCACAGTATACAAGAGTTTGCACCTCTAACGCATATTGTGCTACGTTCAAATACGTAGGTAAAACCGTGCTGTCGAGATGTGCTATTAGTCCACGCAAATCATTTGTGATGTTCATTTTTGGCAGAGAATGCCTTAGTGTTGGTTCTACATATCTGAACTCTAGTAAAGCATGACCAAAATTCCTTTCCAGGTGCTGTAGTTCTTCTGAGATTTCCCTATCCATATCATCGTTAGTAATTTTCGGATGTGGTTCTAATGGATCCGGTGCATGATGTTCATTATCCCTAGCACCTATTCCTTCAACATCAATCAAGTTTATGATGTTCTCTCCTCACACTTTGCCCACATTTCTCTGCCAAAAAATAAAGGCGCACAACATCTCTGTTCATATTGTATGTCCATTTTCGTTGCTTTTTTGGTTGCTGAACCTCTGCTTCTACCTATGGTTGTATAAGGTCATCCACCACTGGAGGATGTGGTAGTGTTGGATCATGAATAGGTTGAGGAAGAACATCAATCGCTCCTGCTTGATCAACTGTTTGATTAGTGAGATCTGCCTGACCATCTCGCAGCTGACCATCGCCACCGTCCCGCATGCTGTGGCTCCCAGCTGTGGCTCCAGGGGCGCCCCGACGATCCTCGGGAAGCGACAAGCGTTTCAAAATCTTTAATATATTCTCCATTTCTTATTGAGTGCTTTTGGTGTTCTACTTAGTCCCTCTCCTCTTCGCCAGCAGCCTATTTGTCATGGGAAACTCTGTCAGTAGCAATGCTACCGCCACATTGCCGTCAAAGTCATGAGAGGGGAGCTCAAGCCCCACCGCTTACAGTAAATTATAACAACTCTGATCAAATTAAAAATATGACGTAGGTAAGAAAAAAAGGAAAAAGTTAAAGTTAATTACAGATGGCCAGAGATAATGTAACATATTCATTTTTTCCATTTACAAAATTTCCAACTCTTTCCAAAATTTCCACAATTTTTATTTTCTCTAGCAGTTTTTTTTCGATAACATAAAAAAATAAAATAGAATACATCCAATTATTTTTCTGACTGCATGCATAAAAAAATATTTACAATTTGTTAATTGTTTTAACAAACATAATTTGGTTAAACAATTATTTTTCCAATAAATATTTTTAAAATCGTATCAAGCATTTATAAAGTCCGATATTAATTTATTAACTTTTTCAGCAGTATCATTTACGTACTACTGTTAGATGTTTAACAATTGTTAAGTCTCGAAGGTAATGTTCGTTTTTCATCCATTCTATTGCGTTTTCTTTAAGGGCAGATGTTGAGATTTTAAATCGCAAAAAAAGTTACGTGAATTCGCCATGATAGAGTGCTGAGTTACCTTGTCCAAATAATTGTTTCAAGCTCTTTGGTTTCAGACGTGTCATATTTCCGCAATTTTCAATTTTTTCTTTAATTTCAAAATTGGCTTGTCTTATGCATTTTATCACTGTGCAGTAGAGGTTCGTGGTTGTGGAAACGAGACATGTGGCCCAACCGCATGGTTCCCAAGGTTTTACTTAGTAGCATTTTTGCCGAAATAAAAAATGAAAGTTTATTTTCGAGCGAAATAAAATTTACACTGAATTGGTGAATCTTCAAGCCATAAACCTGAATTTTTATAAATTACTTTAACTTTCAGCCAAGTAAACGGTCAAATTTTTACCCGAAACCTAATTTACAACCAAGACAATGAATTATTCACCAAGATAATTTATTTTCGGTTAAAAAGTGAATTTTCGATAAAAAGCATTACTTTTTAAGTAAAATATATCAATTTTTAATCAACTTTAGAATATTGAGATCGCTAAGATTTTAAAAAGGAATTAATCTTCATTTTCAAATAATTGATTTTAAACCAGAGAAAGGACAACAAACTATTACCGAATACGCATAATCTACTACTATCTATCCGAAACATGTAGGCATCTCGATTTTTGTAGACATTTCCTTGAAAGTCTTAGCAGAAAAAAATTCTAAAAATACGAGACAAGATGTAAGCTGTAGGTAAAGGTTTTTCCAACCCAGTGGTCTTGTATAAAATTATCATTATTCAAAATCAACCCAAATTCAAAGTATTTCTATATTTTTCTCTCACAAGACTTAAATGCTTAAATGCTCTAAAATATTACGAACAACTGATTGAGACTTAACTTTTAAGATTTATTTTTTAAAGTTCAACTTAGAAATATTTCGGCTATGAAATTTCTCTAAGTTTTATTGTGAAAATGAGAACGAAACCAAAAACATCCTCTAGAGTAAGCTCGAAACTGTTCTAAAAGTGGAAAAACTGTTTTTTGATCAATTTGAAAATTACATGGAGATATCATAACGTCATCATAAAGACGCCATTAAGACATCCTATGTGATTTCCGTTCAACGTTTAAGTTCAAAGCGCATAGGATTTCCACTAGGTTACGTGTGAAATATGAAATACCACAACCCGAAAATCGGTAAAGTTGTCTTTTTTAGGACAATGGTGAGTACCTTACTTGGATTATCTAAAAACCTCTAATATACAGGATAAATTACGATTTGAATTAGGACATTCTGCTAAATTAAAAAAATCAAATTTCTTTAATGAAGTTCTTTTGAGAAATGCACGCGCAATCCAGCGAATTTCAGTTTGCGCATCTCATCCTAGTCGCACAACGACTTTTCGTCAGTGTTGCTCGTTGCTGCCAGGCCGCACAGTCGCCATCACTGTTCTGGCCAACACTGTTTTTATCAAATGTCCGCGTTTTGATACCCCCTGAATCCGAAAAACAGGTTTTTATGAATGTGTCTGTCTGTCCGTCCGTGGATGTTTTTTTTGTTAGCACGATAACTTTCGAAAGAATTGACTGATTGGATTTCCTTTGGTAAATTCTTTTACTATCTTAAAATGAAGGTCATGTTCGTTAGACAGCTATTTTTAATACAAATTCAAAAGGTGAGCGTATTTTTAACATTTTTGAGTGATATTTCTTTAGTGAAATTTTTGAGTGATACTTTTATTAGGGATATCTTGAGGCCATCCTATGGATGATAACTTACGGACGTCCTCAGGATGTTGTCAAGGATGTCCTGAGGAAGTTCTCAGAAAGTTATAAAGGTTCACGGTGTGCCTAAACGAACTTTAAATGGGGGTGACAAGATTATTGTATTGGTTTTGTGTAAAATCTTACATGGTCAGTTTTCATCAAATCTCCACGTTTTAAGACTCCCAGAGACAGAAAAAACTATTTTTATGAAGGTGTCTGTCTTTTTGTCTGTCTGTAGTCTGTAGTATTCTGTAGGCACGATAACGAAAGATTGATCAGATTTAATTCTGCTTCGGCACAATTTTTCAGGACCCAACAAGAAAGAACGAGTTCCTTAACCCGTCATTTTGTATAAAAATTCAATGACTGAGCACAATTTCAAAATTTTAGAAACCATGTTTTTTCCAGAATTGGAAATTCTATTTACAGTTGCCTATGTGTGAAATTCTGCGGTGTGATAATAAATAGTCATTTTTAGTAAATGAAATTCATGTTATAGACAATACTTTTGCTAATATATATTGTTGCTGGTCCCAGACACAAAGTTTCTGTGAAATTATAGTGAAATTCTTTAAATTTAAGCAACTAAGCATGAATAATCAATTACGGGGTTTCAAATACTAACAACCTTACAACAAAAATTTATAAATGTTTGAAATTTAGCATGATAATTCTCTAAAGTACCACTAAAACAATGATGTTAAGAGAAAATTGTTTATACAAAAATTGTAACCTGTAAAACAATCTAAATTCCAATTATTTATCTACAGTTCTATATGCAGTGGGAACTTGGAACGAAGCTCAAACAACCTTAGATATTATTTGAAATTCAATCATGTAATTTAAATTTTTTAATTTTGATTCATTTAATAGTTATAAACTTTCCTTTCTTTGGAAGAGTTTGACAATGGGGCTGTTATGCCGTAAACTAGGAAACATGCTAACAACGGACCAGGTGAGAAACCATGGGCGTCGATTCGTCGTAGTTACCGAGCAAGGGTTGGGGGCCCACTCAGCCACAATAATATGCACTGAATTATTCTTCCAGGAAAACTTAATTAATTTTGAAAGGAAATTGTGCTTTATTAAAGTAAAAAAACGATTCAGACTCATTTACAACATTAATATTATGAAATAGTGTTTTCATGTACTTTATTATTGTATAATTAGTATTAATATATGTTGTAATTCAGAAGTTTCTTTCTTAGATATTGTTTTATTAGGTGTCGATGAGTCAGTATTCAGTTACATATCGTGTCAGTATGTATAGTAATATCTCTAAATTATTTATCATTCATCTAACATATTTATGGTATCGTCAGTGTAGTTATTTTAATCGAAGAAGAAAAATCCCGGTAATTTCCCGGTTTTTTCTCAATTCGCAAACATTTTTCATGATCAATAAAATAATCAAATTTGGTCTCTAAAGCTAAAAAAATTTCATTTGAAGTAACAAAAAATAAACTACAAATTAAAGCACTCAAGGTGGAGCTCTTGAATTTTTTTGTTTTTAAATTAAAAAATATTATATCCAAATTTTCAATAATTTACACCTATAAAATAGAAGATAGGTAATAACACTATTCAATTAAACAATTTAATTCTAAATATCTTTTAAAACTAACGACATTTTTCACACAATTTTTAGAAAATTCTGCTTTATATTTATAGAAAAAATTTGACTCATTTCAGGTTTTAAAAAGTTTCAAATTTAATGAGAAATTTAAAATGATTTTAAATAATTTAAGCAGGTTGTATGTTCTGACAAAATTCGCCTATTCGTACCGAAATTTTCAAGCATTTGCCGCAGCCTCATTCAAAACAAAATGTAGATTATTCAATTTTATTCTGATTCTAGTTTTTTAAGGAAATAAAAGAAACTTATTTTTGTAGAAATTGCATAATTTCTTATTTCTTATAACAGAAAAATAGTTTCACGGTGCCGAATGGACCCATGAACCCTTCTGCTAGCATTTTCTATTTCCACGCCTATAGGCTCCGAACCAGCCGGTCAGATGAGCGCTTCAGAGTTTACATTGTCACTTATCGAGGACCATTTTGCTGGCTCCACCACACACGCAAATTTAACTTTTTTCGGCCAAATATTTAGTGCAGAATTTGTTCAAATTTTTACAACCAAAATTAGAATTTGTACATCACCGGAAGTACCTGATTTCTCAGAAAAACACTGGCGGAACCAGCGAAACGTTTCGCTGGCCCCGACATTATCCAAAATCAACTTAATATGGGTGCATCATTTTCGTCCTAATTAGTTCAAATTTGTTCAACCAACTTTAACCCCTAGAAATTACCCCCTATTAAGCAAACGTCATATCAGATCCAGCGCAACGTAACGCTAGTCCCGACATTATCCAAAATCAACTTTATACTGGCACATTATTTTCGTCTTAATTTGTTCAAATTTGTGCAACCAATTTCAACCCTTGAAAACTACCCACTATGCGAAAACACCATGGCGGGGCCAGAGAAACGTTTCGCTGGCCCCGACATTATCCCAAATAAACTTTATATGGATGCATTATGTTCGTTTCTAGGGGTAGAAGTTGTTTGTACAAATTTTAACAAATTAAAACGAAAATAATGCACCCACATAAAGTTGATTTTGGATAATTTTGGGGGCCAGCAAAACGTTTCGCTGGCCCCGCCATAGTATTTTTCTCACAGGGGGTAGCTCTTAGGGGTTGAAATTGGTTGTACAAATTTGAACAAATTAAAACGAAAATAATGCACCCAAATAAAGTTGATTTTGGATAATGTCGGGGCCAGCGAAACGTTTCGCTGGCCCCGCCAGTGTTTTTCTGAGAAATCAGATACTTCCGGTGATGCACAAATTCTAATTTTGGTTGTGCAAATTTGAACAAATTCCGCACTAAATATTTGGCGAAAAAAGTTAAATTTGCGTGGGTGGTGGGGCCAGCGAAACGGTCCTCACTTATCGAGCCCATTGTCCGATTCTTAAGAAAAGGGAAGTTGATAACTATTAAATGAATATAAATTAAGAAATTTAAATTACATGACTGAATTTTAAATAATATCCAAGGTTGTTTAAGCTTCGTGCCAAGTTCCCACTACATATAGAACTGTAGATAAATAATTGGAATTTAGATTGTTCTACAGGTTACAATTTTTGTATAAACAATTTTTTCTTAACATCATTGTTTTAGTGGTACTTTAGAGAATTATCATGCTACATTTCAAACATTTATAACTTTTTGTTGTAAAGTTGTTAGTATTTGAAACCCCGTATTTGATTATTCATGCGTAGTTGCTTAAATGCAAAAGAAATCGAAATACGTTTAATGGAAAAGCATTAATTGGGAGTAATTTAAAAATTTATTAATGGCGAATATATTGAAAACGCACAATCTATCGAGGACGTACCACACCGATTCGGAATCAGGAGATCATTCTGCATACGAATCATTCAAAATATTTTTTGGCAACATATAAGATCCGACAGGATTTGGTATGGCGTCTGGACTATTTTAGGAAAAAAGGCTTTTCAAAACCTGTCGATGGTCAATTCCGCTCTGCGTAATATGATATTTGAAATTGGCCAATTATAACGATTCCAAAGTAGAAAATTAAAGAATAAATGATCAAATTTATGTAAAATTTAATGGAAAGTTTGGCAGTATATTCTACTCAAATCCACTGCAGTAGCTTAAATGCGTTAGTGCAATATTTTACTTAGCCTGAGAAATACCAAAGGCTAAAATTTGGCCCGATTTGAAAGCTCATTGGGTAAAAGCATATCTTTTGTTTATTTCTAAATTAATTGCATTTCTCAAAATTATCCTTAAACAATTTTGTACTCACAGTCCCAAAGTATGAACAGTCTCATTTATAGCTTAATTTGAAAACTCATTAACAAACATCATACATTTTTAAATTGTCATTCATGAGAGTGTATAATGTAATCATCCAAATAATCGATCTCTCTTTTTTAATGAAGCTTTACGCTTCGGTACTCACAGAGTTCGAAAATCATACCAATTCGTCTATCTCTATATGCTTGTATGTTTGTATGTCTGTGAGTATAGTGAACCTCTTCTATACAGCCGATTTCGGGGATGACGGTGGGTGGCAACTAACTCATTATAGTCTACTCCGCTTTTGTTTGTTCACGCCTTACTGCTGGCCTGAGTGACAGCCGCAGATAGTATTTTGAAAATTTAAAAAACGGTTTTTGAATTGTTTTTACACAACAACAACAAAAAGTCTTTGGAGTTTTAAAATTGGAATTTTTATTACAACTTTTTATTCCTTTAAAAACTTTCAAAATACTTAGAAAGCTTATACATTTTGTGTTCAAATCTTTAAAGTCTACGTTTTGTTTTAAAAGTTTTCAAAATTTGACAAGTTTTAAATTATCTTGCAATCTTTTCCAGAGTTTGAAATATATGTTAAACTTCCTCGAATTTTTTCCAAATTAATGATTGATTCAAAATGTTTTTAGTTTACAATCAGACTTAATTTTTTTACCGGAAATTCAACTATTCCATGTTGGTATACAGTCCAACTTTACTACCTAGGTGCATGTTCTACTATAGTTCGCTTGAAAATTTTACAATACTGTTGACAATTGGTTTTTATTCCGTCAGAAAGACATTTTTTAACTTAAAACTAATCTATTCCATTCTTTCCTGATAATTGATCTTGTTTAGTTGAAAATTAAATTATTGTGGTTTAAAAATTAGTCTGCTCTTGTCAAGGCTGAAGTTACTAAAAATAAAACCGAAGTACCAACAGTCAAACGTCTGTAGCCGTTAATAGGAAATATTATTTTTAAAAGGGAGAATAATTATTTTCAAAATTTGCTGAATTTAGTTAAACATTTTTTTCCACGCTCAAGCAAATGCAATTTTTTCTTTTGGTCCCCGTTCAAATATTCTAAGGTTAAAGTTAAAGAAACGAGACTTTTATGTCTGACCCAATGAAAATCTTGTATATTCTGCTAAATTTTACATTCCGCATTTTAGATCTCAATACCCAGGGCGGAATGTGCATCCGCCCTTATATTGTAAAGCAGCCAATGCGAAGGTGTTTGTCTTCTTCTTATTAAATTGCAGTCCTCCTACTTATGCCTGGCCGAGTCAAGTTTCTGCGAAAATTAAACTTCAGCATCAGTCATTGTTAAGCCTGAGGACCAATGCGGGCATGTGATATTTAGAAAATGATCGATTTTACCAGTTTTACGTTCCCCAGCTTTTTTCTAGAATAATATTTTGTCTTAAAAATTTGGAAAATGATAGCGAATATGCTAACAGACGACCCTGCACACATTTTTGTGGTTTAATTTAAAAAAATTGTATTTTACTAATTTTGATTTATTTACATGACGCTTAGGAATTAGTATCAATTTTATCAGTGTTACATTCGCCCGGTTTTTTCCTAGATTATGATATTTTATAGCATCTCTGAATTCTGGTTTTAAACATTTTTATTTTTGTGGGAAAAAAGCCGGGAGAACTGTACCCGATTGACAACACGAGGAAGTATCACAGGCCCTCAAGCATTAACAGAGGGGCAGGTAAACTTTCTTCAAGAATGCATTGATGCCGAACCTGGATTTATTAACTTATTTCAAATATACTTGTATTCTTCATAGGCTTGGTCATTTAAATTTGACTTCAGTTATTAGAATACTGTCGGTGAAGTTAGTTTCCAGTGAGGACTGTATAAAAAGTGTGGCAGACAGGCGAAAGTTTTAAATATTTCTGAGAACAGAATATGTCCAACAAAATGAGGTTCTTTCACTGTCAAGCTAGAGGCAGGTGGCGCCAGGCTTCGTCAGTCCTGTTATGGCTGCCGCACTCACACAACTATACTATTCTTTTGTATAGATGTGTAAATGTAAAGGGAAGAATCTCGCGCTTGATTCAAAATGGATAAGCAGGAGGATAGGAAAGAGTTTTACGGTGGTTTAAAAGTGCAACAATTGAAAGAGATTTTGAAAAGTAAAGGAGCAAAAGTTGGTGGAAGAAAAGCAGAATTGGTTGATAGGTAAAAATAGATTTGTAGGTTATTTTACGTGTTGACTTTATCACAAGTCTTTCTTTTTCTTTTTAGAGTGATTTTTTACAACAAAAATAATAATTTTGGATTTGAGAAAGTTACGCTAGATGATGTTATTCAAACTCCACCTACTACAAATTATAAGGACATCAATTCATCAAGTCCATGTCCTCCATTTACTGAAAATCATTTAAAAGTATTTCTAAATAAATATGAGACAACCGAAGAGAAAGCTCTGAAATTGTACAAGAGTGGATTTCTGAAATATAGTAGATACTCAAGTACAGGTACGTTCTGAACACCGATAGTCAGAAAGATTGAGAAGGTAAATATGAACATGTTTTTTTAGATACAATGTATTATGTAAAAGCTTGCTGCAAGGCTGAAATGAAAAAACATATGAAATATTCAGTCGATGTGTCCTTGA
>NC_046666.1:93247838-93249128 GCF_010883055.1 Belonocnema kinseyi
TAATATCCTTTGGATTAAAATGTGCATTGCATAAACCATCACGTGTATTAGGCACAAATGTAGATCTACCAATAGCTTTTAGCCACTTTTTTTCATAGCTTCCTTCAAAGGAAATTTGAATTTTACCTTGCTCTTGCAAGAAATTACACTGCATTTCATTCTGTTTATCGCACTTGAACTATTAAAAAAATGACGATAACTGCGTCGGACGAACTTTGACTTTGATGGTTATGTTCTCCGTTCTGTTGATCACACAGACAGGCTCACGAACACGTAACACAACCATGAATTTGCCGGTGTATGAGTGAACAGGACTGACGTGCCCTGGCGCCACCTACCTCTAGCTTGACAGTGAAAGAACCTCATACACTGTTGCCAATGATGCCAATGTTGGCACCCGGTGCTACTGGGTTTGCGTTAGGGCTGAGCGCTGGTTGGCCACACTTGGCGCCAGATTCAAAATTACATTTTAAAAAATTCTTGTAATTTAAATAAATAATTATTAAAATATGCATAAGACCGTATACAAATTCTGTAACTTTTGATTTCAGACAAGAAAAAAAATTATAACACGTAATTTATGAATAACAATTTATTTTCATTGAATTCCAAAGACTGACTTATATTTCACAAAACACTTTTGAATAGATACGTCTTTTGAACTACCATATAATATTTCAGCAGCTTAATACATAGAAGTTAATTGAAAAATATAATAATGATAATATTTAAATTTTTCTAAACAAAAAATTGCAGCTCAGAATATTGTTCTTTCTGATTCAGACGTGGCAAAACGACGCTTAAAATAGAAAAAAAAGGAAAGAAACATAACTACACTGCAGTCGTGACAATCGATGTATTTATAGGTTATGTAATTATAAGAATTCTCCGAAAAATAAATACGGTAAAAATACATTAAGTAAATTGAAATCTCGCGCCAAGGGCGGCCAACCAGCCCGCAGTCCTAACGTAAGCGCAGTAGCACAGGATGCCAATATTCGCATCATTGACTGTCGCACGTCAGTGATCCCAGATCTAAAATTCTGAAACGAGATGTGGTTCAATACTATGACAGGGCCATATCGTGTGAATATGAGACGATGATTGGGTTGTGCGCGGAACACATTTCTCCTCTTCTGAATTTGAAAACTCGAAGGTGCACGAATGCCGTTCAGAAAACTTCGGCAGTTCTATTTATACAGTCTGTCAAGTTAAAGCGTGGGTGGCTTTACTCGCAGTCGGTAAGGTGTATCGACATGATTTTGGTGTCAAAATATTAAGAAGAGCTCC
>NC_046666.1:93249228-93276280 GCF_010883055.1 Belonocnema kinseyi
GGGAGCTCTTCTTAATATTTTGACACCAAAATCATGTCGATACACCTTACCGACTGCGAGTAAAGCCACCCACGCTTTAACTTGACAGACTGTATCTCTATCCGCTTTGAAATAAAATTAAGAAATTGGAATTTTAATATTTCCTGTATTCGATGCTGGAGATTTTGCATGAATTGAATACTTCGCGCGCCTCTTTATATGTGCATATTTTGAGGTTACGTTATTTCTGTATAAAATATGAATGATATAAATATTAATACTATTATATATAAATATATACATATATTATTAATGATAATATTATAATAATTATGTTATATTATAATAGTCCTATTTATATCTTGATCCGAATTTGAAATAAATTGAAAAAATTTGCGATTTTAATGATATTTGAATATTTCGCACAATTTAGAAATAAAAATGTATATGCAATATCAGAATATTAATACCGTGATTAATATTTTGTTGCATATTATATTGTGTTCATTATATTGTATACTTTATATTGTGTATATTATTGTACATAATGAAAATAAATTATATAATTAAGTATGTGATATTATAATTATATATAGAATAGAATTTACTGTCTTCATTGTATACTTTTACAAGTTCTTACAATATTCTTTTGCTCTCTTAAATTTTCAAATAAAACGAAGCTACATATTTTCTCTCTTAGAATTTTTCCCTGAACAGATAATTACTAAATCACTAAACTATTACATATTTCTGTGTCTATATTACAGTTTCTCTTGTCCTTGGGCTATATTACTCCTCTATATCACTATTTTCTTCGATATTACAATTATATTAATATTAATTCGCTGTAAGTTATTGTGCTGGAGTTTTTAAGCATTTGATTTATCCATTAAACCAAAAAAGTTTAAATATCCTCCGGACTTTCGAAATTTTAAAATTTGTTTATGAGAATCATTTGGAATTGAACAATTACAAACTATAGCTTCCTAGAATTTCGTTATATTATACTTTTTTCAGAACAACATGGGACTTCGATTTGTAAGATTTAAAATGGCTAGCAATTTTAAAAAGTGTTAATACAAAATTTTGTACTTGTTAGTACTTATAATTTGTAATTGTTTTATTTAAATGATTCTCATAAATAAATTTTTTAATTTGAAAGGCTATTTAAATTTTTTCGGTGAAATAGATAAATTCAACTTCACACGCTTAAAAGACATTCATTTACAGCTAATTAATATCAATGTTAATATTAATATATGTTGAGATAATATTATTAAAATACGAAATTACCTATTTAAAAATTTTATGACTAAGATTTTAGAGATTTCTGATTAAAAAATATAAATTGCGCTATTATTTTTAAGGTTCAAAATGATAATACTTCAAAAAAATTTCAGTTCAGTACATTAAAAATTGAACGATTAAACCAATTTTTTAACTAAAAACTTTTAAAAATAAAACTTTGCTAAGTTAGGTGCGTTATACCGCTCCCTCTACTCAGGTATGTTCTATTGTTGAAGCTTTCTCTTTGATGGCCGTATTATAAACAATTTTTTTAACAAAACTATGATTTATTTTTTCTAAATGCAAAAAGGACGGTTTTCTACTGAAATTATCCGACAATAAATTAGCAGTGATTCCAAAATTGGATATAGTATATTAAATAATAATTTGCGTAATTGTTAATAACAATTTCTGTAGGAAACTGTCCATAGTAATAACGCTGTACTTGCGTTTTTAGAAGTCACCTATCTTTCATTTGTTTTATGCAACTTCCTAAAAAATAAATGAGGAACAAGTGAAAATAAGGTGCAATAACGCTGTACTTGCGTATTCAGAAGTCACTTATCTTTCATTTGTTTTGTACGTGACTTCATGAAAAACAAATGAAGAACAAATGACTCGCAACTAAAAAGTACAGTTCCTGGTTCACCGCTAGGTGGTTATCTCTCGCACGTGCTCTCGCAAGAGAAATAATAATTTTCGTTTATATAACTGAGAGAGGCTGCGTTGAAATTATCTTTATATGATCTGCTTTTGGCGTCATTTTAAAATATCTTCTGCAGGTTTGTACATTTCAATTGTTTGTATTATTATTTCCAATCAAAAATGGATACTCTCAATGTAGGTAAGAAGGTCCTTTGTGACTTTCTTATTGCCAATGAGAGTACTGACGTTCAAGGTTTCTTACGTTTCATGCAAACTGAGTATAATCTTGATCATGGGCATCTAGAAATAGTAGCTAATCATTTGAATTTGTACTTTTTACCTATATTTTAGAAAAAATGGAAAGAATGTTTAAGTATTTTGAAAAGAGGTTCGAAAAGTGGCTAAAAACTGACTTCGTTGTTACTTTTTCTGCGATAAAATTAAAAGGAGGAAAAAAAGTTCGGATACAAAATTCGAAGATGCTTCTGCTGCGACAAAGAGGCGAAAATTAATGTCCATTGAAGAGAGTTTTACGGCTGCTGAGATACAGAATGCATTTCTGCTAAGTTTACGAAAGAGTGGAAGAAAAAAAAATTGCAAATGCTATAGTCTTTCTTTTGAATTCTGACGATACTGAAAATTTAAGCATTTCAGGTAAATCTGACTTTGAATCATATGTGCCATACTCTTCAGAAGAAGCTTTAGCTTTAATGCAACAGGTCAGACTATCAAAGTATCAATATAATACTATTCACTTACAGGCCAAAGAAAGAAAGGCTGACATTTATCCTTCATATGTGAATGTATGAGAGATTAAAAAAGATTGTTATCCTTCAATTATTCGAATATCGGTAGAAGGAGCCATGGTTGAGATTCAGGCTCTTATTTATCACACTATTCAACGTCTTTTTAAAGATCCTAATTTATGCCTTCCGATTTCAGAGAATAGATTAAAGATCACTTATTTGGACTTTTAAATTAAATATGGCATCGATGGACTGTCAAGTGATGCAAAATACAATCAAAAGTTTAATAACAACAATTTGACCGATGACTCTTTTTTCACAGCATCAATGGTGCCAATATGGTTGAGGGTAAAGCACACGGGAGAAACAGTTTGGGTGAATCCTTATAGTTTCTCGCCAAAACGTTGTATACTTATCATGAATAAATATGCAAAGGAAACGAAAGAATTAACGAAATCGGAAATCAAAAATATTAAGACAAAAGTTCAGAAGCTTAGACCCACAACAATTACTACGACTAATGGTGTGTATATAGTGACAACAGAAATGAAGCTAACTATATGTTGGATGGAAAAGTTTGTACAGCTCTCACTGATACTCCATCATCTTCTACTTGCTACATTTGCAAAGCGACACCATCACAAATGAATGATCTAGAGCGTGTAAAGCAGAAGAAAGAAATTGTATCCAGCTTAGAATTTGATCTTTCTACTTTGCATGCCTGGATTAGGTTCATGGTGTCTATACTACATATTGCTTATCGGTTAGAAATCTGCAAATGGAGCATATGCAAGAAAGAGTATAAAGAAACGATGAAAGAAGAATTGTGGTAATACGGCTCGTAGGTTTTTCTCGAATGTTGATCAAGTGTCAGAAATGACTGGAGTAAATAAAGAACTCATTAAAATGTTTGGAAACATACTACAAATGTTAATTAATAGCAGATAAATTCCTCCTCTCTTTTTCAACGAGTATGCTTTTAGGACAGAAAAACTGTGTGTGAGCTTAAATCCATGGTACTACATGCCTTCTTCAGTTCATAAAATACTGCTTATGGGGAAAAAGTTATGGAGAATTTTATGCTGCCAATTAACATGTATTGCGAAGAAGCTTTTGAAGTCAGGAACAAGGATATCGAGTACATTCTACAGTTCAACACACGAAAAATCTCTCGATTGCATACTATGCACGACCTAATTCACAAATTCCTTGAGTCCTCAGATCTTTTCATTGCATCCTTAAAGTCTGCATGGGAAAAAGTTGAAGTTAAACTTGATCAAGAACTTGATGAACTACGAGAACAATTCGAATCTAAAAATGATTGAAGAAAAAATTACTTTTTTCTACGATCAACCGCAGATTGTCGCGCATTGTTTTAAAGTTGTTATTAACAATCACGCAAATTATTATTTAATATCCCATATCCAATTTTGGAATCACTGTTAGTTTATTGTCGGATAATTTCAGGGGAAAACCGGCCTTTTTGTATGTAAAAAAAATAAATCATAGTTTTGTTTTAAAAAATTGTTTATAACAATCATATAAATTATTCTTTATTTAATTTCGTTGGTTTGTCACCGCAATAAATGTCACTCTAATAATTATTGAAGAAAAAAACATTTTTTCTACGAGGAAACGGCCGATAATGAGACTTGTTTAACTAAATTGTTATAAACCATTTATATTGTTTATGTTTGATAAAGCTTAAAGTATATAAATGGCTCTAAAGACAATTGCGAATCACTTTGGTTCAGCAAAATCAATTCAGCTATGAGAAAAACTCGTTTATAAAGAATTTGTATATAGAAATGTTTATAAAAACAATAGTTGTTAACTCATGCTAATTCTTTTGTTACAAATTATGACTCTTATGAAAAATATTAGCAACTAGCGTGAAATAAACGATTTTTTCTATGATAAAAAACACTAATAAGAATTTGTTTATAAAAATTGTTTATAATAATTGAGTTAAATATTATTAAAATTAATTATTTTCTATGAATGCATGTGCAATAATTCCATATGATAGTGAGTTTCTATCTGTATTTTTTCTTGAGATAAAAATTCACAAAGATAAAATGGTCAATTTTGGCACTATATTTGTTTATATATTGTTGCTCTGTGAAAAAAAAGCAAACCACAATTCTCTTAAAAATTAATTGCTGTGCATTTCAAAAAAAAAAAACTTTCAAATCGGTTAAGAAATACGACCTGCGGGCGACTATGAACAGTACAATCTTATTCCAGACCACTGTGCAGCGTGAGCCGGATGTGTAAAGGTTCTATATTAATACAATTAATAAAACTTATTTAGTACAAACTCTGTTTACTTAATTTAATAACCTGACAGAGTATGGGCCGCGCTCGCCTTACACTGCGCAAATTAGTGAAAGATTAACTTCTGTGAAATGTGAAAGTGATGAGGGAAGTGAATGTGGAAATCTCGGCTGTTGCTGGATTCAGCGTACTTAAGGAAAAGGTCACATCGCGCTGCCGGTGTGAAGATTGGAATTGATTGCGCCACTTTCATCACAATCATTTTTTTTTATTCTGTCTTCAGAAGGACTGTTGTTATCGCTGATCCAAACGAGGAAAGTCTTAAAGGTAGGTACGCAGTCTGATGCAAGAGTTCAGGGTTCAAATGTGACACTCTTTCTCCCTTTTGTGAATGCTTGAGAAATGGGAAAGGAAGTATTTCTAACGCTGTAAAATAGCTTTTGAGAGTGGTTTAGCACTAAGGGCTCTGAAACCGGAGGTTGGCGGCAAATAGAAATCGCTCACGTGAACACATGATGGTGTGAGCGTCGAGACTTGTATCTCGAATATGTGAGCGAGCTTAAGAGTAAGAAAGAAAGAGAGAGAAAAAGCATGAGGCATATCATTAGTCACAATTAGAGAAGCGCAAGATTCTCGCTTGCTCTATACGTACATGCTTATCGGCAGGTATAAATCTGGCCATATGACACTTGGCACAATGAATGCTTGGGTCGTTCTTTGTTTCCTCAAGCATTTTATATAAATAGAAATTGCAATAACTGATGAAATTATTGAGTGATGACTAAATATATTTTAACTCTTAGCTGTATATATTATACTGTATATAGTGTACGTATATATTTATATAAGCAACGATGGGTAATGATATGACACGTGAAAAATAAATTGGTGTTTGAATGTGGTTGTATGTTCGTGTACATAAATGAAAATATGAATTTAAGAATTATTGACATAATAGAGTATATATTTTGAAAATAAATTTGAATGAAAATAAAAGACCAAATGAAATAAAATTACGTGAAATTGTTGCTAATTGCAAACGATGTTTATATACAGAGTACGGTGCAACACTCAGAAAACTTGTAATGAAAGTGCCTAAGTGCAATGGATTGGAAGCACAATCAGGAACTATCAAAAGAACAGACGACGAAATGTGGCTAGTTGTGAATGACGAGTTCCTTAGAATAGGTAAGGACAAAACACAACTCACTTATTATAATACTCGTGTCTAGACATAACTGGTTGAGCGCAAGCTTTTGAAGCATAACCGAATTAATCAATTACGCCCAGCTGGGGAGCACGAACCTGCTGACTACTGTAACATGGGGACAGTGAAGTCGAGCCTTAACAAGAAGTACGAAAAATCAAAGTCAGACAACCAAAGAACGATTAAAGCAATAATCGATTAAAAAGATCAGTGCATTGAAGCATTGTAAATTAAACTTAGTCAAAGAAGAGTTGAAAGTTATCAAAGCGTTAACAAGTACCGTGACAACTGAACGCAATCAGCAACGAGATTTGACTGAAATTGCCTCGACAAGTGCAGATCGGCAGGTGAGAGATACGTCCACACAGCAAGATGGCGTTCTCGCTTTACAGCGTGAAATTGAAAATAGTTCTCAACCTCTAAACGTCATTCCAGACAAACTCTGGCAAAATAGCATGTCAAACACTAAGAGAGAATATAGATTAACGAGAAAAACTGATTTTAAAATGTGTTTTGACTATTTTAGTTCAGAACTCAGACTGATAGATTTATTATACGTGATGGATGACGAAGTACAGCCCTCTGCAAAAGAATTAAAATATCAAAGGAAATGGATACGTACAAAGTGAAAGATATTATCATGAATCATATAGATATTGAGTACTATCGAAATATCTCAAAGATTGAGTGCCTTAAGAAAATACTTGCAACACTAAAGAAAATGAATAGTGCAGAAAGTAACGCAACATCTGGCACTATTAGAAAATCGCTGTTTACCATACAATTCATGCCTCATAAGTAGAAAGCCTTGCAATTTTGTAAGAAATTTGATGACCTAGTTGCTATATTTAAAAGTTTATCCGAAACTCCCGCACTGTCGACTGATGGGGAAAGAGATGCATTTTACAATGCCATTATTAAAACTTTCCCATCTGTAAAGCAACTCGATTTTTTACATAGAAAAGAACATGGTCAGCGATTAAGCTTTCAAGAATTAAAAGAGTATATCATGTAGGACGAAGCAGAAAGGCAAAGCGATACTAATCAAACAGGCACACAACTTACAGCGATGTTGGCAACTGGCAAGCCCAGGTTTGCCATGACTTGCCGGAATTGTCTAGCTAAAGGTCATTTGAAACACGATTACCCAAATCCTGGACAAGTCACATGCCGCACCTGTTTGGATCTTGGGCATGTAGCTAAAGATTGTCCCACTGGCGTGTTGAGTGATCAGCGCCCTAACGGCTCAATCGATTATCATCGAGGAGGCCGTGGAAAAAGAGGACGATTTGGCAATAACAGAGGTGGTGGAGGTGCCAAACGCTTTAAGCCAAATCATGCATAAGGCAGAGACGGTAATTCCTTGACTCCAACTCGCGGTGGTTTTCAACGAGGTTGGCGTGGGAATCGAGGCTTTAGAGGCTATCGAGGTCATCGTGGGCTTCGCAATGCTCATCAAAGCCAAGGTTACACAATTTACCAAAATCAACCGCAAAATCAAAACCGAAGACAGACGGGGAATAATGTTGACACCAAACCCCGAAGCATAGGTAAGATTAAAATATTGAGTACTTATAATGAAAAGTCGAGTGATTGTTTGAATAATGGCAAATGCGACTTCGGTATAATAGAAAAATTCATCGCAGACTCAATTGCCACAGAGCACCCGACCAACTCTAGTCTAATTTTCAAGGAATTAAATAGCTTGAAAATAAACAAAATAAAATGTGCCTACAATAGTTCTCACGCTGATCTCCAGGTATTAGGTGAAGAAAGTGTTGAAATTAGCTTAAAACATAATTCCTTAACAGAAAATTTGTAGATCAGGGATTAAGCATCTATTTGAATAACAAAGTCATTAACATAATAAACCCAGTAACAAGACAGGTCTTTTTAAACGGCATTTATAATAAACCTTTTTGGGAAATTAAACTGAAGGTATGGAAGCCAAATGATCACTTTAAATCACAGTTCAATGCAAATGGCATGACATTTGCTAACATAGTTGACGAGGTAGATACATCGTCTCATAAGTACAATACCAGAAGTAAAGCCTTGAAACACGAAAATAAGATAAGTGACGACGAAGTTGACTATCCTAAAACTACAACCGATGGTGATCTGACTAACGATAAAAGCTTAATAGAGAAGGCTCCGAATGAACCCGCGAAGCCTGATTGTGAACCAATGCCCGACTCTGATCTCATTCAGAAATAGAGAATTTCATGGATTCAATCAAATTCCTCAATTTGAACTAACTCATAAGGAATCTGAATTGTTGCAAGAGACCAAAAACAATAAGTCGTATAAACAAGCTGTTCTCTGGCATGTGAGACTTGGTCACGCGTCGACAAATTATTTAAAGAAACTTCAACAAACACACCAAAAAATGCAAGGAATCAAGGGCTCCGAATTTGATGAAGCAGTTAAGGACTGCGAAGTGTGTAAAATTGCCAAGATCAAGAGAAAGCCATTCAAAAGGTTTAGAACTCGAGCTGGTAAACCTTTGCAGATAATCAGTGCTGATATTATGGGACCCATAAGCACCGTAATATTTCCCAAGGGGTATAAATGAATAAGTGTATTTATTGATAACTACTCGAGACTAGCAATGGCTTATTCTATGAAATCAAAAACAGAGACAGGTCGGGGTAAATGACAAATTTTGTTATTTGGACACCGATCAAGGCACTGAATTTACTGGCGGTTATACTGGAATAGTGCTAGAAAAATTAGGAGCAGAGCTGAGGCTCGCATGCCCTGATACTCAGCAGCACAATGGTGTTGCTGAAAGATATAATCAAACGCTTCAAGGCAAAATTAGGGCAAACATATACGACAGTAAGCTACCTAGTAACATGTGGGACTTAGCTGCGTATGCAGCTACTTATGCTAATAATAGAACACCTCATGCTGCAAATAACATGATAGCTCCACTAAAGATGTTTACACCTAATTATAAGATCGATATTAAACAAATCAGGAGGTTTGGATGTCTATCCTATATAACTGTCCAAAGGAAAGTGGGAACTAAATTCAGGTTTGTTGGAAGAAGAGTTATTTTTGTAGGATATACGCCTACTGGTTACTTATTTTTAATGCCAGAAGATGAGAAATTCTATCAGAGTCGTGATGCAGGCTTCAATGAGAAACTAGTATATGGCGACAAATACAATAGTCAGAGTATTAAAGATTGGGTTAACGACAATGAGACTATAGATTAACACAAGTGGCTCATTGAAAGTGATGACGAAAAAGTTGAATAAAACTTAAAAGCGGAGGAAGTAGAGAAAAGAGGTCGAGGCAGGCCCAAGAAAGTTTCTACTCAAACAGCTACTAAATTTATAATAAGCACGAATCAGCTTGGGAGTGTCAAAAGCACAGACTCGGCATCTGTAACCTACATGTTTAGAGTAGAAGAAAGCGACAAAAAGAAAGAGCTACAACAAAATGACGAACGATATTTCTCTCTATTGGCTGAGATTTATGAGGATCCGAAAAACATCAAAGAGGTAATGAATAGATCAGATCGAGAAGGATGGCTTGCTGCTATCAAGAGTCAATTTGAATCAATGGAATCCAATCACGTATGGGATCTAGTGGACAGGCCAATATTAAGCTCTAATGGTACCAAACCAAATATAATAGATTCTCGTTGGGTGTTTAAAAAAATAAAATGGGAATGGTTTAAGAGTATTCAAAGCCTGAGAGTATTCAGAGCCTTATTCTCAATCATAAACAAAATGGACCTAGATGTATGCCAATTAGACGTAAAAACGGCCTTCTTGAATGGCGAGCTCGACGAAGAAATATTTATGGAAATTCCCGATGCGATGTTCATAAATGGCAGTACGAAACCCATGAATAAGATATGTAGACTAAGAAAAGCCCAGCACGGATTGCGCATAAGTTCGAAAAAGTGGAATGAGGAATTCACTAAAGTAATAATTGAACCGGGTTTGACGAGGAGCTCATTAGAGCCATGTCTGTTCATTTATTTTAAGAATGAGTCAGTAGTTTATTTGATTTTGTATGTTGATGATATCCTGCTCGCTGGAAACAATAAAACAAAGATGCAAGAAGTAAAAAATATCTTAGAGAAGGCATTTGAAATGAAAGACTTGGGGGAACCTAAAAAGTTCCTAGGTATGAGAATCACCAGGAACAGAGAAGAAAAGGTATTCCAAATTGATCAGGAATAATTCATCAAGAAAATCATAGAAAAGTTCTACAGTACAGAGAAGAAATATGCTCAGTGGACACATACGATAACTGAAAAGGCACGTAACAAAGACAGAATCTCAAGACAAGAAGATCTGATGTCTAAAAACCCTTTTTCTGCTCATTATCCGTACAGAGAGTGTGTTGGTTCGCTATTATATGTTGCCTATGAAACTCGCCCAGACATTTCATACCCTGTAAATATTTTAAGCAGGCACCAGATAAGCCCTACTATGAATGAATGGGATATGCTCCAAAGGTTAATTAGATATTTGATTGGTACAGCTGATTTGAAGCTCAGCTACAAAGGTAACAAGTCTGACTTGAGAGGTTTTTCAGATGCAAGTATGAACGATTGCAGCAGTGCGTTGAATACTAGTGGTCACGGGGTACAAATATTTGGAGACAGCATTGCATGGAGGACTCATAAACAAACATTTGTGCCAAATTCTACGTGCGAAGCAGAATTTGTCGCAATAAGTGAAGCGTGCAAGCTCTCATGTCAATGTGTGACTCGCTGAAGCTAATGATCAAGAGAAATTGTTATCCTGTACGTCTCTTCTGTGACAATCAAGCTGCTATCTCATGTACAAAAATGGAAGGTGGCAATAAACTTCGACATATACTAAGGAAGGAGGATAATTATGTCTGACAATGCATTCAAATGAAATTAGTACACGTAGAATGGGTCCCTACCAAAAGTCAAATAGCCGATATCTTCACTAAAGCACTGCCTTGTGACTCACACAACTGCTTGACTCAGATTATTATGAACGTTTGAATTATGATCTTTTACTATTTCAGGTTAATTGATGTCTGGATTCTGAAGGAGTCCACTTAATTCATCTGATTCTTTTATGGTATATCAATCAATTTTCATGGGTCAAAGAACAAATTCATCATTTTATTTCCGTATAATTTTTCTCTCAATGGAGCGGGATATATTCAAATATCAATTTTTGTTTTGTTATTATTAATGTTCGCGATATAACAGAAGGCAGTACTAAGTTAGGTGCGTTATACCGCTCCCTCTACTCAGGTATATTCTATTGTTAAAGCTTTCTCTTTGATGGCCGCATGGTGGCCTGAGTCATTCTCGTTCAGTTCGTCGATCGTCACAACGTGAGCTGAATGTGTAAAAGCTCGAGATTACAATTGAGGAGTTCTGGACAAGAAGGCGACAGGCGCTCGAGAACGAGTAAAAGTATTGTCCAGGCTGTGACGTCAGGTATCAAAAGTGAAATTCACATTCAACTCGCCGTAAGTAATTCGTTTATCAACTAATGAACAAATTTCTTTTTGAGTTTTATTCAGGAAACTCTAGCGGAGGCTACAGTGTCCAAGAAGGGTCAAAAGTTAATTGCTTATTTTTTCTTTTTTAATCCGAATGAAAAACCACGTTTTTAGACTGTAATGTGAAAGTCTAAAAACGTGGTTTTTCATTCGGATAAAAAAAACATTAGAAATTAACTTACGACCCTTTCTGGACACTGTAGCCTCCGCTAGAGTGTCACGAATAGAACTCACAAAAGAAATTTGTTAATTAGTTGATAAAGGAATTACTTACGGCGAGTTGAATGTGAAAAACATGGTTTTTTCAATTTAAAAATGTCAGTTTTTATTTATTTACTGGCAAATTTGCAGCCCGAGAGGAAAACTGTAAATAGAGACTCAGGTTCATTTTTCAAGAGCTATCTAACTATATTTTTGATTTTTTCAAATTTTAAATTTTACTTTTGATGTCTGACGTCATAGCCTGGACAATCCTTTTACTCGTTCTCGAGCGCCTGTCGCCTTCTTGTCCACAACTCCTCAATTAATAAACCTTATTTCGTACAAACTCTGTTTACTTAAATTAATAACCTAACAAAGTTAAATTATTTTTATATTAAGTTGTTCCAGATTAATATTTTTTCATTGTTATTTATAGAAAAACACTTGAGTTTACCAATTGAAAATGTTAGAAATTAACTTACTATCAAAATAATTGAATTTTCAACTAAAAAAAAAGAGAGAAGAACAAAGTTCCAACAAAATAGTTACATTTTCAACCAGAAAGATGAATTTTTGTAACTAAAATGAATGATCTTCAACGAAAAACTGAAATTTTTACAAATTAGTTTAAATATTTGCCAAGTAGTTGAAATTTTAAATAAAAAATTGTGTATTCTAAAACAAAAAAGTTTAATTCAACAAAAAAGACCAATTTTATAGAAAAATTAACGAATTCTCAATCAAAACAAATAGATTTTCAATCAGACAGTTAAGTTTTTACACATCAAACATAAAATTTCTCCCAAACCAGATGAATTTTCAAACCAGAAAGAAAAATTTGCTATAAAACAATTCAATTTTAAGTCCGAAAAAAATAATTAAAAAAAAAATCTTTCGTTTCCAAACAAATAGTTATATTTTCAACTAAAATTATGAATCTTCAACAAAAAAAGTTTAAACTTTTAATTATAAACTGTTGAACTCATCCAAAAAAATATAAATTTTACACGAGAGTTGACTTTTCAGCCAATAAGGATTTTTTTTTTAATTGTTGAATTTCAAGGCCAAAAATATGATTTTTTTTACAAAATAGTGTAAACTTTTTTTTAAACGGAATAGTTCAAAGACTCCTGGTTGAAAAATATAAACCAAAGCTATTATTTGCAATGCTTTGAATTGAAGAATAAGTAAATAAATTTTTAAATGTTAAGGACTGAATCATTTTGATCAATAAAAATGGATTAATTACAATTCCTTTAAAATTGGAGACTTTTAAAATTATAAATTGAACTCTTTAATTTTAAGTCACTCTGTACTATTAATTTTTTAATTTTTATTTCTAAGTCCAAACTGAAAAGTTTTATTTACGAATTGACAATCTTGGAAATCGAACTGTTCAACAAAACAGTTTAATTTTCAACTAAAAAAACAAACGAAGTTTCAACCAAATCCTAAAATTTTTAACGAATGAGATGAATTTTCAACTAAAATTATGAATCTTCAACAAAAAAAAGGTTTACAATTTTTATTAAAAACTGTTGAACTCATCCAAAGAGACAAATTTTTCACAAAACAGTTGAGTTTTCAGGCAATAATTTTTAACTAAATTGATCAATCTTCAAAAAAGAGATAAAAGTTTTTTTAATAAAAACAGTTGAATTCATAAAAAAGGACATTTTTTACAAAATAGTTGACTTTTCCGTCAAGAAAGAAATTTGTTTAAATTTTTTATATGGAATGCAAATTACACGTGTGTTCAACGTGAGTTTAATTACATTAAAAATTATTTTTTAGCATTATTATTTATGTTGACATTTTTTATTTTAGTAGCATAAAAAACCACCGAAAACGACCTACACATAAATTTGGGAATAAAAGAATAAAAAGAAGTGCTCCTCGCCTCTAAGAAACTAACAATAAATAAAATCATTTTATATAATATTTACATAAAAAACAAAATCGAGGGGCTTTCTGAACGTGAGGTTTCGAGTTCAAAATGCTGTAAACAATTAATTCTTAATTCTAGGGTACAAAAATAAAAAATTTCAACACATATAATTATGTTAATAAATCGTTTTTAATGTAATTAAACTTGCGTTGAACACATGTGTAATTTGCATTACACGTAAAGAATTTAAACACATTTCTTTCTTGACTGAAAAGTCAACTATTTGGTAAAAAAATGTACTTTTTTGGATGAATTCAACTGTTTTCAATAAAAAAAACGTTCATCTTTTTTTTTTGAACATTCATTATTTTAGTTAAAAAATATTGACTGAAAACTCCACTGTTTTGTGAAAAATTTGTCTCTTTGAATGAGTGCAACAGTTTTTAATAAAAAATGTAAACCTTTTTTTGTTGAAGATTCATAATTTTAGTTGAAAATTCATCTCAAGATTGTCATTTCGTTAATAAAACTTTTCAGTTTGGATTTATAAATAAAAATGTAAAAATTAATAATATAAAGCGACTTAAAATAAAAGAATTCAGTTTATAATTTTAAAAGTTTCCAATTTTAAAGGAATTGTAATTAATCCATTTTTATTGATCAAAATGATTCAGTCTTTAACATTTAAAAATCATTTTATTTATTCTTCAATTCAAATCATTGAAAATAATAACTTTGGTTTATGTTTTTTAACCAGAAGTCTTTGAACTATTCCATTTAAAAAAAAGTTTACACTGTTTTGTAAAAAAAAATCATCTTTTTCGCTTTGAAATTTAACAATTTAAAAAAAAATTCTTATTGACTGAAAAGTCAACTCTCTTGTAAAATTTATATCTTTTTGGATGAGTTCAACAGTTTTTAATTAAAAATGTAACTATTTGTTTAAAAAATAAAGTTTTTTTTAATTAATTTTTTCGGGCTTAAAATTGAATTCTTTTGTTCCAAATTTTTCTCTCTGGTTTGAAAATGCATCTGGTTTGGGAGAAATTTCATGTTTTATGTATAAAAACTTAATTGTCTGACTGATAATCTATTTGTTTCGAATGGGAATTCTTTAATTTTTTCTGTAAAATTGTTTTTTTTTGTTGAATTAGACTTTTTTTGTTTTAGAATACACTATTTTTTAGTTAAAATTTCAACTACTTGGCTAAAATTTAAACTAATTTGTAAAAATTTCAGTTTTTGATTAAAGATTATTCATTTTAGTTAAAAAATCCATCTTCCTGTTTGAAAATGTAATTATTTGTTTAAATTTTTTTTTCTCTTTTTTTTAGTTAAGAATTCAATTATTTTGATAGTAAGTTAATTTCTAACATTTTTAAATGGTAAACTCAAATTTTTATCTACAAATAAAATGCAAAAATATTAATCTGGAACAACTTAAAATAAAAATAATTTAACTTTTATTTTAGGAAGTTTTTAGTTAAAAAAATGGTTTAATCGTTCAATTTTTAATGTTAAGAAACGAAATTTTTTTGAAGTATTATCATTTTGAACCTTAAAAATAATAGCGTAATTTATATTTTTTAACCAGAAATCTCTAAAATCTTAAAGACGTAAAAAATTTTAATTTGTTAATTTTGTGATAAAAACCATTGTAAAATTAAAAGGTGTTAAAAGTTTGTATTTTATACGTATGAATTATTGAGTGTTTGAATGAAACATTTCTGAATTAAAAATGTGTCAACCCGTGTGGAAAAATGGAGAGGGCCCCCGTCAAGGTCCACGTGGATTGCCCTCATGCCTTGTGGAATCCATGAGGCGAATCCAGACGTGGTTCCTTATGGAAACGACATGCTAATCCATAGGGGCCCAGCATGGGCTGCCCACATGGATCCCTCATGGTTACCACCATGAAAGCCCTCTTGGTTTTTTTAAATATTTTTTTGACAGTGCTGGCACTTATACTAGCATATCTCTGGGATCATAACACTATTTTGCACTAGGCAGTCAGTGTTGGGCCAGCACTGGATATCGCTACTAGCGCAGTACTATTCCAATAGGAAATTCACTATGGGCGGCAGTACTGCGTCAGTGCCTAGCAATCGGGAGTGCTAAATACTGCGCTAAACCGACAATTTTAAACTCGATGAAAAAGCCATCCTCATAAGCTACAGTTCAGAAAAGTTAAAGTACCAAATTTTCGCGTAATATTTTATTTTTCAAGTTGTAGGCTAATTTCAAAATTTTTACAATGACAGGAAATGTAATTTTTAATTAACATTTAAAATTTTCCATAAAAGATGAAACTTAGAATTTTTTTCTTAAAAAAAAACAGGAAAAAATTTGTTCCCGGGACAGATGTATTTATAGTTTTTTGAAATTTTAGAATGCATAAACCATATTTTAAAACATATTTTTTATGTCCATTGTTTAGGATATAAAATATTTACCCTTCCGACTTAGAAATTTTAATCGTCGATCCGTGAGGGCAATCGAGCTGGCTCCCAGTGGGGGCCTCAATGGAACAACCATATTGTCAGAGTTCGAATTTAAAAAAAGTGTAATCGAATTTTTGTTAGAATTTCACTGTTTGCTAGTCTGAACTCATGAAGCCATAAAATTTGTGGCGTCAAAAAAATATTCACCCTATGGACTTTGAAATTTGAATCGTTGATCCGTGAGGGCTACCGAGCTGAGTCCCCTGCGGGGACTCCTATGGATCATCTATATTGTGAGGGTTTGAATTTCAGAAAAATGTAATTCAATTTTTGACAGAAAATCATTATTTGTAAGTCTGAACTCATAAATACTTAAAATTAGTAGTGTTAAAAAAATATGCGTTTTTCGGACTTTCAAATTTGAATCGTTGATCCGTGAGGGCAACCGAACTGGGTCCCCTGCAGGGGCCCCTATGGAACATCCATATTGTGAGAGTTCGAATTTCAGAAAAGTGTCATTCAATTTTTGACAGAAAATCTTTATTTGTAAGTCTGAACTCATGAAAACTTAAAATTTGTGGTGTTGAAAAAATATTCACCCTTTGGACTTTGAAATTTGATTCGTTTATCCGTGAGGGCAACCGAGTTGGGCCCTCGACAAGAGAATTTCCACGCGTGGAACATCCATGCAGGCCCCCGCCGGGGGCCCTCATCCTAAGGGGTCTCAGCGGGGCTTTTTCCACACGGAAAGCTACAGTGCTAAAAGTTTAACATTCAAAAGATTTCCACCGCAAATAAATCATTTTGAGATTTAAAAGTTTGAATGTTCTAATTTCACCTTGAACTTTGAATTGGAACAGGAAACTTTACAAAGCAATTGTATGTGTTTCTGAATTGAATCAGAGATTTTTTGAAAAAATTATTATTCAGATCTGGGACAAGGAATTCTAAAATATAATTGAAATTTTGAAAAAGAGGTATAATCAGGGTACATTATAATAGAATTAATATAATATATAATTAAATATATATGATATTATAATTATAATAATATTATCTTAATAGATATTAATATTAACATTAATATTAATTAGCTGTAAATGAATGTGCTACAGTTTTAAGCGTTTGAAGTTGAATTTATCTATTTCATCGAAGAAATTTAAATAACCTTTCAAAATTAGAAAATTTATTTATGAGAATCATTTAAAATAAAACAATTACAAATTATCAGTACTAACAAGTACAAAATTTTGAATTAAAACTTTATAAAATTGCTAGCAATTTTAAATCTTACAAATCCAAGTCCCACGTAGTCCTGAAAAAAGTATAATATGACCAAATTCTAGGAAGCTATAGTTTGTAATTGTTTAATTCCAAATGATTCTTATAAAGAAATTTTATAATTTCGAAAGTCTGGAGTTTATTTAACCTTTTTTGGTTTAATAGATCAATAAAACGCTAAAAAGTACCAGCAAAATCATTATTTACAGCTAATTAATATTAATATTAATATAATTATAATAACGAAGAAAATAAGAATATAGAGGAGTAATACAGACTAAGGACAAGAAAAACTGTAATATAGACACAGAATTATGTAATGATTTAATGATTTAATAATTATCTGTTTCGGTGAAAATTCTAAGAGAGAAAATATGTAGCTTCGTTTTATTTGACTATTTAAGAGAGCAAAAGAATTTTTTAAAAACTTGTGAAAGTATGCAATGAAGACAGTAAATTCTATTCTATTCTATACATAATTATAATATACATATTTTTACTTTCAAATTGTGCGAAATATTCAAACATCATTAAAATCGCCAATTTCTTTAATTTCTTTCAAATGCGGATATATAATAGTATTAATATTTATATCATTTATATTTTATACTTGAAATAACGTAACCTCAAAATATACGCATATAAAGAGGCGCGCGAAGTATTCAATTCATGGAAAACCGCCAGCATCGAAAACTGGAAATATTAAAATCCCAATCTCTCGATTTTATTTCAAAGCGGATAGAGATATAAATAGAACCGCCGAAGTTTTCCGATCGGCAATCGTGCACCTTCGAGTTTTCACATTCAGAAGAGGAAAAATGTGCTGCGCGCGCAGCCCAGTCATCGTCTCCTACTATATTCACACGACACAGCCCTGTCATAGTATTGGGCCACATCTTGTTTCAGATCTGGGATCAATGCTGCACGTCAGTGTTCCTGTTCATAATATTGCATTTTTAAATAGAGCCTTACTCATTACATAATTTCTGCTCTAAAATATTAAGTAACAATGAGAAAATTGTTGGCAAACTAACCCCAAGCAATGAAACCTACCTTCAAACCTAAATTATACTTCTCACCGAAAAAAAAGGATATGGGAAATTTGTTTTCTTTTTACATTCTCATCCACAATGAGAAAGTATTATTTTTATGTGAAAACTGATCTTTGCGGCTTTCATCGACTGGTGACGTTTTGAGGCCCCCTGAATCAGTAAAAACAAAGTTTTTACGTCGATGTCTGACTGTCTGTCGTTGTCGTCGTCTGTATACCGGATAACTTTTGAAGGACTAATCGGATAGAATTGTGCTTTGGCACCAATTTTGAGGGACCACAAATAAACATCGAGTTCGTTGACCAGCCATTTTTGCTCAAAATTCTAAAAGTTAGAGCATTTTCCACATTATTCAGACTTTTTTCCCAAGATTTGAACATTTTATATCATTTATAGTAGTAAAAATTCGAGCTATTTATCCCAATCACTATGTTTTTTATCAAATAAAAATGACCAAAGTTATAGCATTTTCAAAATCCAAAAAAACATTCGAAAATGAATTTGAATTTGAATAAAAAGTTAAATATAATCCTTTTTAGATCTGAAAACGTAGTAAATAATATTTGCATCAATAAAATATGTAAATAGTTTTGTGAAAAAAGTTTTAAAAGTATACAAGTTCAAACTTATTATTTGAGGGTTTAGCGAGTACTTACAGTCCTACACTATTGAATATAATGAAAAAAATCTAATTGAAATTGAATTCAATTTTTATTCATGAACATATAACATCAAAATATGTAAGGAACATTAAAAATTGTACGACATCCTTACGGCAATTTTACGACATCCTATGTCTCTGTCGTTAAGGTTTCTTTACGATATCGTAAATAAGTCGTATGTAAAGTGATTCGATGAAAGAAATCAATCCTTTCTTCGACCGTTGATATTTATTGATTTCAAATCGTGAATTTTCAAATTATTTATGTTTTACGGTCCAATCGTAAAAATTAAAAATTTAAAAATTTAAAAATAAAATTTACGATTGGACCGTAAGACATAAATAATTTGAAAATCTACGATTTGAAAGAAATAAGTCGTATGATTTGACGATGTCTTTACGATATCGCAAAGACACCGAAACGACATGAACATAGTATGTCGTAAAGTTGTCGTAAAGGTGTCGCAACGATGTCGTAAAGACGTCGCCAAATTTCGTGCCCACTGGGTTAGTACTATTCAAATTTTTCTCCGTGATTTTTTTTACATTTCATTAATAATATTTTTAATTTCTTTTCGATAATAAAGCTTCGGAATCATATTTTACTTTTGATTCAAATTCAAATCTAAGATACACTTTGAAGAAGCATGTTGTGACCCTAACCTCAATATCAAAAGTTTAAATTGAGACTAAAGCTTTTTTTTCTTCGCAGAGGAATTGTTGGATTATGCAGCGTTAGTTTGCCTTTTCAAAGAAGACGTCGAAAAACTTGAGCCAAAATTAGGCTTCAAAAAAAAATTATTAGCAGAGGGCTGGAGTAATTTTCGAGCACTTCCAGAGTGGAGATGTTATTTCATAATTTAAGTTTTTTAACATTACATTTTGTGACAATAAGAATTTGAATTCTGTCATGTATTCTCTTCTTTAATTTAGTTTAGGATGCGCTTACATGTCCATCTAGACAGATGAATTTACTGCAGAATAATCGTTCGGCTACAGCACACTGCCAGTAGCCGGATGAATTTACTCCAGAAAATCCATCCGCCTGAAGAAGAGTGCCAGTAGCCGGGGGAATGTACCCGAAGAAATTTTCCAAGCTATTGATACAATATAATTTTTATAGACTTTTTTATTATTATGATATTAATTTATATGTATATTGTCTGGCCTATTATTGGGCAGATTACTCTTGTCGCGAAAAAGACGAATTGTATTTTCGGAACGATTATTTGGTTACAAATGTGTGTATTGTCTTTTTTGGTAGGAAATTTTTTTTTTTTGATAAAAGTTCCACTATTTGCTTAAAATTGATGTAATTTGTTGAAAAATTCGTCATTTTTGGTAGAAAATAATCTTTTTTTTTTTTAATTTTTTGGTTAAAAATTGTTGTTATTGTTGTTAAAAATTTGTCTTTTTGGTAAAAAAAATTAATCCTCTTGGTTACAAGTTTAAATATTTGGTGGAATTTTCATGTGATTTGACAAAAAATTCGTCCTTGGTAGAAAATAATTTTCTTTGTTAACAAATTTTGGTTAAACATTGATGTAATTTGTTGCAAATTCATAGTTTGTATAGAAATTTAATTTTTTGGTTGAAAACTCAACTATTTGGTGACAAATGTATGTATTTTGTTAAAAAGTCGTCTTTCTGGTAAAAAAATTAATCCTTTTGGTTCCTAGTTTAACTATTTGGTTGAAAATTGTTGTAATTTGTAAAAAAAAATCGTTTTTTTTTGTAGAAAATAATCTTATTTTTTTTTAAATGTGGGTTAAAAATTGATGTCATTCGTTGCAAATTCATATTTTGTATAGAAATTTAATCTTTTGATTGAAAACGCAACTATTTTGTGAGAAATGTATGTATTTTGTTAAAAATTCGTCTTTTTGGTGAAAAAAATTAATCCTCTTGTTTACAAGTTTAACTATTTGGTTGAAAATTGTTGTAATTTGTTAAAAAATTCGTCTTTTTTGTTTAAAAAATAATCATATGCAATTCATATGCTGCATGAATTATATGTTATTTTTTGAAATATATAGTATAATAATAATTTTTATATCTTTATAAAATTATCTATATGTTCGGGATCTACCGCATATTAGACAACATTTTTGAAATTTTTTTTTATAAAAACTTTTTCAGTTGAAAAAAGTTAAACGATCATTTTTATTAAAACGATAATTTCCAAGAATGTATTTCTCGGAAATTTTGCCTATCATATTGACATAAAAAAATTTGTAATAAATATTTTTCAACGAAGAATGACAATAAAATTTAGGGGGTAAACCTTCCCATATATATATATGGAAAAATAACACTATCTGGTCAACAGAAAATTATAAACCCAAACCTCCATTCTGCTCCTCATATGAGTCAGTTTTTCTTACCTGCTGGTATCTCTAACAACATCTAAGACTCCAGGAACATCAACACTGGTCTCATCACCACCCATTCAACAATCAGCTCCACATTCTCCAATATCAAATCCATTGTCATGTTTGGCCTCCGCAAGTTCTCCATTAAAACCCGTGACTCCACTTCCTTCATCCCTTCATCTACAAGCTTGTTCGTTTTTAGATTTGTGAAAACAAGACTCTCTATCATCACCTACTTCTTTGACATCATCCAGCTATTCTCACTCGACCACAACATCAAGCTTCACATCTTCGTCAGTCTCTTCCCAGTACTGGCATTCCCAAAACCAAATTCCCAATTCCCCAGCACAAAGACATGTAATACCACAAACAGAAGTTGGAGCCGTTGGAGCAGACGATTATTCTGAAAATGTTATGGACATCTCGATAAAGGAAAACATTGAACAAGATTTTGGACTTGTTATCTACGGAATCAAATTGGGAATAGGTAAATTTTTTATCAATTATACAAAGTGTAAAGTATATGATGTATTACTGCCGTGAAGAAATGCAACGCTGTATATACATTTTTAATACCAATTTTACTTTCTAGAACTGCGAAATATTCCTTACTTTATCAGATTACATATTTTTCAGTTTAGATACCATTTCCTCTATTTTCCCGTCAGATTAAATGTAATAAGTTAGACAAAGTCAATGAATATTGAAATAATTTAATTTCCCTTTCACAAAAATCTAATTTTCAGTAACAGAGAAAGACGTTAAACGTGAATAGCAATTACTAGATGCTATGAAGAATATTTTCAGTAACCGAGCAAGACATTAAATGTCAATAGCAGTTACTGGATTCTATGAAGAGGGCTTGTGAAAGCCAACAAAAAATAAACATTCAGTCCGTTCAGTCGTTCCCGGTATGTGTATATATTCCTTCATCTATTTTTTAACGTAAATCATGCCAATAAATTGCTTTATTCTCTACAATTATTTTTTTTCTTTAGGTACCAGATTGGTATATTGAAAGAGGAGATCAAAAGCTGGAAATATCTCAAAATTGTGGTATTTACTTGTCAAAGAGTCGACGTAAGTACATTGAAGATTCTTCAATACTTAATGATGATTGTAAAATTATACCTCACGAGACTTTATTAGAATTTGATGCTCAAAGTATTGCTAATTATTCTGCAACTGGCAAAAGAACGAATCGTCCAGGAATCGACTGTACTAAGTATTTTTTTCGGATTAAAAAACGCCCAAAAGATTCGAGTTACGCAACATGTTCGAGAATCTGAAAATTTAAAAGAAAAACCTATTGGCAGTTTTGGGCTTTTTGTATCGCGTTACTATTGATAGTGCCTAGTGACAACTTAACTTTATAAAATTGTTACAAACGTCTATTTTAAATACTATCGGCGAGAAAACTATAGGCATCTGCCTTTGAAACTTAACAACTCAGTCAAAAAACATGCAATCGCAACAAAAAAACAGCCATTGAAAAGCTAAAAGTGTTCTACGTTAATGAGCTTGAAGAGGTTTATGTAAAAAAAAATTTGTGCTTAGCAGACTGAAAAATGTAAAAAAAAGTGAGGGTTTTCGGGTACATTTATTCATTTATACAGATATTAAAGCGATTTAAACTGCAAACTGTAATGGATAGGCTCGGTATTTATTTTCAATCGCCCGGAAGGATGTGTTAATCTTCTTTTTTGTGAAAATCGCAATATTTTCAGCCATTTTTTTTATTGAAAAACAAGTGACAGAAAGCAAGGGGGGCCCTTTTTTTGTTTTACTGCCGACCGCTGGTGCCATTCTTCGACCCACGGTTCTGAATGCTTGGATGGCACCTGGCTACAGGTCGAATAAAGGGACCAGCGGTCGGTAGTAAAAAAACGGACCCCCCTGCTTTCTGTCACTTGTTTTCCTACAAAAAAAAATGTCTAAAAATATCGCGATTTCCACAAAAAATAAGACGAACACATCCTTACGGGTGATTGAAAATAAATACAGAGCCTATCCATTTCAGTTTGCAGTTTGAATCGCTTTATGATCTGTATTACAAGTGAAGATAATACAATTGCACGTTTTTGTACTTTTAAGCAACAATTTTGATTATTTTTTAAATTTCTCAACTGCAACTGGTTCACAACAGTTTTCCTCGTACTCATGAATTTTTTCAAAATTTTCTTATCGCCCCTTGTATAAGAAATAATGCTCTAAACTTGACTGTTCTTAAATGTACCCGAAAATCCTTACTTTTTTATATTTTTCAGTCTGCTAAGCACAACAAATTTTTTACATAAACGCCTTCAAGCTCATTTACGCAGAACACTTTCAGCTTTTATATGACTGTTTTTTTGTTGCGCTAGCGTTTTTTTGATTGAGTTGATAAGTTTCAAAGGCAGATGCCTATAGTTTGCTCGCCGATAGTAGTCTGTAACTTTAAACCAAATTGATTTCATTCTCCTGGACAATATCTTGACTAATCTGAATTGAACGTCAACGACATTTTACAAATAAGTTTTCAAATTATATGATATAGAACGCTACAAACCAAAAATTCCATACTCTATGAGTTTTTTTTAAATATTAAGTTTCTGAGATCAAGTTGACTGTAAACGTGTTTCCGCAGATAATGGAACCCGAAAAAAGTTTACAACCATTACCGACATTACGGCATAACTTATGATTTGCATACTCTATTTTAATAGGAAAAATTGTTGGAAATTGTTGGAAAAATGACACGTTGTTTCATATTTGCAGAGTGGATAAACAGAATTACACTGCGACCTATAACGAAGAAGAAACTAATTGAATTTATTAATAAACTGGCTCCAAATAAAAGGAAATATCGATTTGATACATCAAAGGAATTTGAAAGGAAAATAGTTGCTCAAGATTCATCAACACCTTCCAATCAGAATCAAGAATAGCGATCTGATACGTCGAATAAATCTAACGATGAAATAACAAAACTGGCTCAAGGTCCAGAAACGTCCGCTAATCGCAGCAAATAAAATTAGAAATATCTAACGTCAACAGGTTTACTATTTAATATAATATTTATCAATTTTTAGCATTTATAACAAAAATTCTTAGAATTTCAAACTACGTGGAGTATACTTTTCTGCTTAAATAAAAATACTTTTCAGTTTATAGGAGTGATTATATGAAACTATACTCTTATACCTTATTCTGATAATTTCTCGGTTTCTATAGGTAAGAATAATTCATTAATATTTGAGCTAAAATCTAAAATGACTTATAAATGCATATTTCCAGCATTTTATTATTATTCCAGGGTTTTTATTAAACTTTTACTCGGGTAAACTCGGTTATACATCATAGCCACGGACTAAGTCAAGTGACTGATAAGATTAGAATGTTATAAGTTGATTTAAATAATTTAATACGATGGTTGAAACCTCCTGCGATGATGTTGTAGGTATACAATTACGAGCGGCCACGAGCGTTGGAGGTGACAACAGTCACCTCTGGATGCTTTCTTAGAGCTACCATCTCTTAGATTATTATTATTATTATTATAAAAAACATGTCTGTGTTGAAATGTTGTTACAGGCTTATTCTGCCCAACATGTCGAAGGAATTTTTGGTTAGAGTTGGATTTTTATTTGATCATTTTGCACGGGACTGTCCCGGTATATATCATCAGTCACGGACGCATTTTTATAATGCAATCAAGTGATCTGATGAGAGCAGTCTGCCCAGACATATTGGAAAAAGCCTGGTTTTTACCCCATCATTGACGGACTGGGTTGCAGTCAAGTACACGATGGGGGGACCTACAGATTAAGGTGGGTTCCGAACCACCAGAACCTCGGTAAAGGTACATTGAAAAATTTCCAGAGGTACCGGCTCAGGGATCGAACCCTGGACCTCTGAGGTGAAGTCCGAGTGTCTAACCATTATTATTATTATTATTAATATTATTATATTATCTTATTATTATTATTATTTTACACCAGTGTAGGGGCTAGAGTACCAATGTATATTCTGGAGTGCCATCGTGGGGTAGGACCTGGAGCACCAATGTAGGTTCAAATTTAGACCCTACTTTGACGCTAAACGTGGAAAATCGACCGATTTCAGACATATTTAGCGTCAAAGTAGGGTCTAAATTGTATTGAAATCAATGCTTATTTAGAACCTACTTTGCTGCTTCCATGGACTACTAAGGTAGGAGTTACGGCTTCAAAGTAAGGCCTAAATTTTGACTTGGCATTAGCACAGGTGTTTTTATAAAACAAGTTCCTATGAATCAATATTTGTTTATTTTGTAAACAAAATAATAAGGATTGTATATTTTAGGCGTTTGCAGTCAACAGTAAATCATTTGTTCTTCTTGTTTTGTAGAAATTATATGACCAATGATGTTTTCTGAAAAATAGTAACAGTCAACAATATTTGTTTATTTTATAAATAAATTTGATTAAAAATTGCACATTTCAGGTGCTTATAAGCGAAAAGTTATTGAAATCCTATTCATTCACTATTATCTGACTATTAGACTACTAATCACTCACTAGTCGATCACTATTCAAAGCCTTTTGGCGCCCAATAGTAAACGATTGGTGAATTGTCTTGAAAATGCGTTCAAAAAAGGAGCGGGCTGACCACGAACACCATTTCTACTTAGAACAAATGGTTTAAAAGTTCGTGAAGAGCACTGCTTGTTCAAGGCTTGTAGTATCTCTAGGAACCAGTGGATAGCTGCAGACATGACAAATGCAAGTAAGTACTGATTTCCAAAATTCTTTTGCACCTCCTACCCCTCGTAACCACTGTAATTGAACCGCTGGCGACCAAAAGGGGAAACGGCCGGATCCAGCCTGAGAAGTATTGTTCTGAGTGTCAATTTTAAAAATCTTTTTAATTTCAATTTCAAAGACTGATACTTGTAGAGAATTTCAAGGCGAATCTTTTTTCCGCTTGCAAACATTTATAGGTTTTGTACTGTTTGAGATAATTGGTAAAAAGTGGATTTTTTGAAAACGAAAAATTCCAATCTTTTTTCACTTCAACTCGCGCTAATTTAGCCAATTTTCATCATTTCCCGATTTCCACAGTAAAAAGTACGTGTTTAAGTCTTCTGAAACTACCTAAGAAAGAAAAAAGAGAATATTGTAATAAACAAAAAAGTTATTAATTTTTTTTTGAGGCAACGCAAAAATCATGAATTTTAGCCTTCAAGCGCCTCGTTTAGCGAACTAATTTTAAGCTACGGAAAGCTTTCAGTGAGAAAGTTGTTCATTAAGGTTCAAAGAAGTTTTCTGGGAAGTTTTAGATCAATTGGATTATTACAGTCTGTCAAGTTAAAGCGTGGGTGGCTTTACTCGCAGTCGGTAAGGTGTATCGACATGATTTTGGTGTCAAAATATTAAGAGGAGCTCTCTCTTTCATGCTTTTTGATTTAACATTCAGTTTGCTTTCAATTCTCATCTTGTTACCACGTTACAAAAAATGAGTTCCGTATACGCTTCGCGCTT
>NC_046666.1:93276380-93289132 GCF_010883055.1 Belonocnema kinseyi
TGCTCGACACCTTGACAAATGTAATTCCATGTAGAAACATGCGTTTAAATAAAATATTTTACCAAAAAAGTTACCCACGCTTTAACTTGACAGACTGTAGTTCAAAAATTATGAATGTTTTAAAATCCAAGCGTTAATCTTGACGCTGTCCAAAAACGTGCCTGGCCGGCTACGTACACGCTACAGCGAACAACGTGAAGGTCAAGTCAATCTTACCAAACATATAATATTATGCATATTATTGAACGAGAATAAATTAATCAAACAATATTTTATTAGAAACTACTTTTAGTCATTTTCGTCACTCTCTTCAGTTTCTTCGGAATCTGGATTCTGAGTTCGTACTTTTAAAAAATATGATTCGAAAAATTCTTTTCCTTTAGCGCTTAAATACTGGAATAGATTTTTTACATCCTTTATTTTGGCAGCTTTTAATCCAATTCGGGGCGGAAGACTTTTCGAAAGATTTTCTAGTTTAAGCGTAGGTTTAAAGAAAAAAGTGGTTGGATTTTGCAACTCATAGTTGTCAAAAACATTCACTTTTCCATCAGGAAAAACATGCAAAACGAACGCTTTGCTGATTTGGAAATTTTTTGGCTTTCGCATTTTGCCTTTGAAACATTTTTCAAAATCCTGCAGAAGATCTTCAAACTTCTCGACCATTCTGAATGAAGGTGAACGAGCATTGCGAATCATTTCCACATATTCAGCTTCAGTTTCAATTCGTTCTAATTTTTTCAGCTTTTGCGAATATGTGCCAAAATTCCTATCGCATTGGCGATAGGAATGGCCTCGAACTGGAAACACATATTTATTCTCGCTTTGCAAATAAATGGACAATATACCCAAAAAATGAAACACTGTGTAATTTTTATTTTGTCCCGGACATGAGTCTGAAAATAATGTTATGCTGTTGAACTTGTCTTTAGCAAATTCTTTTAATACCGCGTATTTGATAAAACTGCAAACAGAGTTAGCACCCTTCTTTACAATTCTCTTAAGAATAGGGAACATGTAACTCCGGTTCGTAGTATGTACATGTACGTTAAATAGAAAAAGCCATGCTAAACGTAGGTAAAACTGCGCGGACACGGGTATTTTTGGTAGTGGAAAATTCTGTGCAAAATCAAATTCACAGCATAGACTATTATTTTGAGAGAGTATTTGCTTTTGTAACTTCAAATAAATTTCAGCATTGTATTTTTTCTTTATAATATTTTCCGGATAATTTGTAAAGTTCTACAAGATTTAATGAAGGATTGACAAAATATTTTAGGTTAGTAGAATTTCGTTTGTAATGTGAACTGTGATGTGGAATTGATTCGCAATGCTCTTCAATCATTTTTTTTAAATTTTCTGTTAATTTAAGACAACTTTCGCGTACTCCACCTGCCAAATTTTGTAAAGGCTGCTTATTTAAAATCTTTTTTTGAACATTTTCAACTCTTCTTTTGCCTAAACATAGAAAAGCACAAAAAAATGTCTTACAAATTGGAACATTTTCTTCGTCAGTAGGTAAGAAATATATCCAATGAATTAACCGTCCTAGTTTTTCACCTGCATTCGTTTGGATAGGATCCTTGCATTTTAACAATCCTCTGAGAAACACATTTTGTTCAGTATAGTTCCCGAGATTCCAAAAATTTGTATGTACTTTTTCTTGTTGCACATTTGAAAACTTTTGGTAACATTTTTCTCCACAGCAGGATTTAATAGGTTTGAAAGATCTCTCTGGGATTAGAATATCTTTAGCAATACCGTCTTTTTTAGTTTTAGACTTTGTAATGTATTCTTTTCCCTAAAGAAATAACAAATAATTCTATTAACTTCGTCATTAAAAATTTTTAATAAATACTTTAGACTATCTATATATTATATATAGTTCAGTAAAAGAATTATTTAAAAAATCAAGATTAAAAAAAGTCATAAAATATTAAATTTATGATTAAAATTTATTTAAAAATTGTATTGACGGATTCCAATCTTACCTGATTTCTGGAACATTTTTTCTTATTTTTAATCCACGAATCTTCATTTCTACATCTTTTTCTACCTTGTTTCATTATAATATCTTTTTCTTTTTAATTAATATTCTCAAAAATATCTCAAAAATCTCAATAATCTCAAAAAAATGCTTTTCCAACTATTATAAGAAACAATCACGAGATTAAATATGTGTTTCTAGTTCGAGGCCATTCCTATTGCCAGTGCGATAGGAATTTTGGCACATATTCGCAAAATCTGAAAAAATTAGAACGAATTGAAAATGAAGCTGAATATGTGGAAATGATTCGCAATGCTCGTTCACTTTCATTCACAATGTTCGAGAAGTGTGAAGATCTTCTGCAGGATTTTGAAAAATGTTTCAAAGGAAGAGAGTGACGAAAATGACTAAAAGTAGTTTCTAATAAAATATTGTTTGATTAATTTATTGTTGTTCAATAATATGCATAATATTATATGTTAAATGTTTAATAAATAAATTATATTAATGATAATATCTGGAGTTACTGCTGTGCATTTGTTTTGGTAAGATTGACTTGACCTTCACGTCGTTCGCTGCAGCGTGTACGTAGCCGGCCAGGCACGTTTTTGGGCAGCGTCAAGATTACCGCTTGGATTTTAAAACATTCATAATTTTTGAGCTATTAATCCAATTGATCTAAAACTTTCCAGAAAACTTCGTTGAACCTTAGTGAACAACTTGCTCACTGAAAGCTTTCCGTACCTTAAAATTAGTTCGCTAAACGAGGCGCTTTAAGGTTAAAATTCATGATTTTTGCATTGCCTCAAAAAAAAATTAATAACTTTTTTGTTTATTACAACATTCTCGGTTTTCTTTCTTAGATAGTTTCAGAAGACTTAAACACGTACTTTGTATTGAGGAAATCGGGAAATGATGAAAATTGGCTAAATCAGCGCGAGTTGAATTGAAAAAAGATTGGAATTTTTCGTTTTCAAAAAATCCACTTTTTACCAATTATCTCAAAAACTACAAAACCTATAAATTTTTGCATGAGGAAAAAAGATGCGCCTTGAAATTATCTACAAGTACCAGTCTTTAAAATTGAAATCAGAAAGATTTTTAAAATTGACACTCAGGACAATACTTCTCAGGCTGAATTCGGCCGTGTCCCCTTTTGTTCGCCAGCGGTTCAATTAAGCTCAGTCAATGATGTCTTTTAATGGAGTAAAATGAAGACCTTCAATACATTATATTTAAAAATTTACACAGCAATTACTTATTTAAACATATCTTTTAATTAATGTAGTTGTCGCTCAAAAGTCAGATATCTGAAAAGAATAGTTTTTCTATGATTTTAAGAATCAAAATATTATAACTGATGTCATTTCAAATAAAAAACATTATTTTTTATGAAAAATTTTACAATTAAAAAAAACATTAATTTTAACCATGTTTTTTGCAATGTAATTTTTTCTGCCCGTCGCTTATTAACAATTTATAACAAAATTATTGCATTTTAATGAATCACGGCTTACTTTTCCCGGGAAAACATTCTCTACAACTCTACTGTTTCTAATTTGAAAAATAACAAAATAATCTTAAAATATAATTAATTGTTTACAAATTTTTTTGCAACTAGAAATTATTCTAAGGATTTTATCAATAGAAACATTTACTTTCAAAATTGGAATCATTTTTCCAAATTTGATCAGAAGAAACGGTAAGAAAAAATTCGATTACAAAAAACATGGTTAAAAATAATGTTTTTTGTGAATTTTAAGAATATTCATACAAAATAATACACAGTCTTATCTCAATTAACAAGGGATGTGCGCTTGACTGTCGGTAATGTTGGGTTGATAAATTTTGTTGGACCATAACTCAATTCGAAAATAATAAAAAATTCTCGTTTATAGAAAGTTTATTACATTGTTTACGAAAGCATTGTTCAAAATCGTTTACAATTACCGGAATCAATTCAATTAACTTAAAATGACAAAATTAAAAAGGACATTGCGAGTTCAGAAGCACAGAATTGTTAGTGAGATTTCTTATATTCGAAATGAAGACGAGGATAAACTTCCGAAAAGCGCTTATCTCCGAGTAATTCGAAACTTCGTATGCATATGTATTTTAACGTGCTAATCACGAATATGATAGTGAAGATACCCGCAAATTTGATTTTCAACGTCACAACCTCTAAAAACTATAAATATTTCATGTTTGTTCTTTTATTTCAGTCAATAATAAAAATTTGTAAAACAGTTTCAAATAAAAGTTGTAGACCTTTCAACAGTACAGTTTTATGTGAAATATGCTTATACCCTACAACTGATAGTTTTCGAGAAAATATACAATAAATATGAAAAATTACAGAAATACTGCAAAACGTTTAGCAGTTCGACTTAAATTGCATGAGAAAAATGATAAAAATCATAAAATTATAACAACATTACTTTATACAAAATATATGAATTTCCGCATTAGTAATATTATAGATTAAATGTTTTTACTACTTTCCCGAAAATAACGTTACTTTTAAAATTTCATTCCAAAATAATCTTAAAAAGATTCAAAAATATTTATAATTAAAATTCATTTATGAATATTTCTGTGTATGTACAATAGCTCCAAATTTTAATAGTGTTTTTTAAAACATAATTATTGTCTTCTCCGAAATGCAAACACTTAACCGTAAATTCAAGGAATACAAACTGTTCTATAATGTAGAATATTGAAAAAGTGAATCGGACCCTCATTTGGGATGCCCAGATCTGAGCCCTATCGGGTAGGGCGTTTCATTTACCGCCTGGTGCTAGACAGATTACCCTACTGGGGCCACATTTTTCCCGATCGGGGCTCGACCAGCGCCCCACCAAAATTTCTGCAAGGGAAACAAAACATTTGTTATTTAACATTTTATTGCACCTTGTCTAGTTTTTCCAAACACTTCATTTGTTTAATCGCAAGTTTTTTTTTATTGAAACAAAATGTACGCATCCTGTCAAAAAATAATAAATAAGAATTTCTAGATCTATGTTTGGTAAACAACTTTTATGCATCAATTTTTTCGTACCTTGCGTTGATTAAACAAAATTGTAATTGATAATGTTACTTTTTACGATTAAAACAAAACCTGAGCGTCCTATAACAAAATCATTTATGAGAACTTTGTAGCTCTTCTTCAGTGCAAAAAGTGAGGCGAATAAAATTACAGTTTAGAGAAATTTATTTTTTTGCAATTTTTCAGTTCTCCCCGTCAACTTTTTTCTATCAATTTTTTAGTAACTTGTTTCGTTTGAACAAAAATGCATTTATTTTTTATTTTTCAATCGCGTTCCAAACTTCATTGTCGTTAAGAGCTTTTAAATTTATTTACTTTTTATCAGATTTTTGGCTCTGTCAGCTAGTTGCAACCAAAAAGCATTTCTTTTGAAGGAACTTGTTAAATTTTCAACCAAATAATAAAATTTATAACTAAAAAGATAATCTTCAGGAGAAAATTTTTTCGAATTTCCAAAAAATACGTACATGAGTAAAGAACCCCCCCCCCCCCTTCCGGTGAGCTGTTACGTAATTTAAGTATGGTCTCTAATGTACTATTCCATGATATTTTTGAACATCGACAAGATCTAATGACTGATTTATTCAATGTAAATTGATTTTTAATATTATTGAAATAGAATTTATAAATGCATATTTTTATCAGGAACAAATAAAGCAACCGATTTATTCAAATTGTTACGAAATATATAATTTTATATTGAAATATAAAACTATAAAATAATATATATTCCATTTATTTATTATTCATAATAGATGTTTGTAAAACAAACATTCGTTGTAAGTAAACGATTTTCAGTTATAAATATTTAACAGTTTTTAATTTATTATCTTGTACAAAAGATGGATATTCAACAGTGCTATCAAGAACTTCAAGCTCCCGGGAAGTTAGTAGTAGTTCTACTTTCCTAATAGTAGTAAGGTTGAGACTGATTACGAATATTAGACGGCCTATTTTCCGATAGTTGCTTATGTTATTTTAATTTTGTTAATATTATGAGACTGAATTAAATATTTTCTCCTAGATACATTGAGAGCCAAGTTAGAAAGCTTATAGTAGGATAAGGAAAAGAAAATCTTTAGGCGAAAAAATAGGTTGAGCGTTAAGATACAACAAAAAATGATTTATGTAGTATTCGCTGGATTGGCAGACGGCAGTAAGAATCTAGCCAGAACTACTGCCGTCGGCTTAATCCGGCCACCAAAATAGTCGGGAGCCAAAGTGGCGGTAACATGTACGGTAAGTGGGTTACGACAGTAGGCCGAACCTTGCGTGGTAACCGGATTCCCGAGAGTCCCAGCTCTTTTGAAGTAGGCGATTGCTAATACTTGTTCCCAAAGAAATTTTTTCGGCATTAATAATACTAAATAATTAAAAAATACTACTAATAATAAAAATAAGTGGTTAAAAATAAATTTAAGGTGTTCAAAATTTAAGAGCTGTTTTTCAAATCGGGAATCTGTAAATGAAATTCTTTCAGAATAAAATTTCGAAAATAGAAAAAATCAAAATCATTAAAAATTGATTACTTAAAATTGAGAATAATTGAAATCACATTAGCGCTTTTAAATAAACAGAATTTTTTATTTGATACTACTTTAAAGTACATAGATGTTTCAAAATCAAAGCTGCTTAAATTGGAAAATTTAACATTTTCATTACGTTTAAAAAAATCAAAATTGATGCCACAAATTTTTCTAAGATAAAAAAGTAATTTTTCGTAATTTCGACCGTTCAACATATAAACTTTTTGAAATACAAACCTTTAAAATTGAATTATTCAACAAAAAAACTTTTGAAATAAAAAGTAATTTTTAACTCTTGATAGAAAAGTTTTGAAAAAACGCTATCGCAACTGAAGGGAAAAAATTCTTTGCATTGGCATTAACAGATCGTAAAAATGGCAATTTATTTATTTTCTGTTTCCGTTAGATATTCTAATATAATCAATTATTTAAGTCCATTTAACAATTTTTGAAACTTTTAATATTGAAAAATTAGTTATTATGGACTTTAAAATTGATTATGTTTTAAGTATTAGGTAATAGAAACTCAATTACGCTTGAATTTCTTTCTACTTTTTTATTTTATTTGAAAATTAAATTTTGAATTATTTATAAATAAAGCAATTGTTAGGGAGTTTAAATTTTCAGTATAAGAAGTTACAATTACAGTTAATATTTTATTTCAACAACATTAAAGTAACGAGAACTAAACATTCATTATTATATTTCATAACTCTCAATTTTAGCGTGAAGTGTCGAATAGAAATAAGGGTCTCGAGTTTAAGGGTTCCCAGCGGCAAAAAATAAGGTAAAGGGTTTTGACAGTTCTGGGTCAAAATTGAGTAGATCCCACCTATTGGCCTGGGATCGCTAGTAGATACAGGATCTACCTTTGCAGACTCCTGTCTAGGCAAATAAATTTACACATGTTTGTACATTCTCATTCCTGAGAATGTAATGTAATCGTGCAAATTTTCGATCTCTGGTTTTTAACGGATCTTTACGTTTCGGCACTTACAGAATCCGAAAATCATAAAATTTCATCGGTGTCTGTCTGTATGTCTGTATGACTGTATGTATGGTTACCTGAATGTTTTAGCCACGCTAACTTTTGAAGGATTTGTCCAATCGAGTCCGCACTTGATACACTTCTGGAGGTACCCGAAATGAAGGCTATGTACGTTAATCAGATATTTTGAACCAAAATTAAAAAATTGGGAGCCTTTTCAAAATTTTGAAATTTTTGTTATTTAAAAAACTTTTGTCGAAGTTTCTAATAGATGGACGAAAGACTTGCAAATTATCTAAATAAAATTTTTTATTTTGATGAAAATTAGAAAAGTTATATACTTTTCAAAAATTTGAAAATTTTCATATCTCACTGAAGGTTTTCACAGACTGAGCGATAATGGAAAAACTGTACACACTTATACATTTTTCTCAACAAATTCAATGGAGTTGAAGCGACCACTCAAATACACCATTTCCAGATGCTGATCTTCACAGGCTTTCTTCATTTGCATAAACAGATTTTTATCCTCTTCACACAGTTTGGCAATCCTTTGAAGTAGAAAAACGGAAAATTTGTTTTCTATGATTACAAGCGTTCTCATTCCATATTTTGTTTTAGCTATTCATGTCCGTTATTTCGTATCCCTTGTTAACTGCTAGATCTGTCAGTTTCTTTGTTGGAAGAAAATCTTCACTAAGAGCGGTTTTGTTTAATTTTCGGAAATCCATTTTTTTCTTCTCTTCCCTGCTTGTTATCTTCAAGATTCACACTGTTAAATTTCCTTGTTAGAGTTTGTAAATCGGTTCGCAGTTGAATAACTTGTTTTAGCTCTTAAATGTTCTTTAGGAATACGTTTAAACGATTTTTTAGCTCTTGTTGCTATTCTTTTTCACAATCTTCCACCAAATTAGTGTTTCCACCAAATTTCTGTAGACTTTTGTGTAGTATTTCACCATATGATGCAATAATTAACATGAGAGTGACAAAAAATAATACGTCTTTAAATTTTTACTCAATTTAGTTCTCATAGATAAGGATTCCAGGAATCGACGATGACGTCGTCAGAATGGAATTTTGTTTATCGAGAATTGTTTAGCATTATATGAAATATGACGCCCTTGTCGGCACATATCAAAGGAGAACATTTAATTAATTTAGTTCACATAGATAAGGATTCCAGGAATCGACAATGACATCATCAGAATGAAATTTTGTTTACCCCAGAAATTGTTTAACATTATATGAAATATGACGCCTTGTCGGCAAATATCAAAGGAGAACGTTTAATTAATTTAGTTCACATAGATAAGGATTCCAGGAATCGATGATGACGTAAGCAAAATGGAATTTTGTTTGCCGAGAATTGTTATAATAGCACGAGGGTGGTTGCAGATCTTGGAAATTTTCAATGACGCACCATTGCAATAAAAAATTAATACATCAAAATTATATTATTTTGGGGTGAGAAACTTCAATTCCGGGAATAGCAGGTATTAAATAGTCTAATATTGCTATATTGTATATCATATAATCTCCTATTCCACATTTTTGGGGCTGAAAAGATCCATTTCCATGATTTTTAAGTATTGATTTCCAATATTGATAATGTCGATCGGATACTTAAAAACTGTGATTCGTTAGCCGGTAGCTACCTGTGAAGGTCCGGAGCGAAAAGTCAATCTCCCGATAAGGCATACTTCTTCATGATGCTCACGCACTGATATCCCTGCAATTCACATTTAAACAGCTACAATGCCAAGGAGATACTGAAATCTGTGATAGAACAGAAGCATGGGCGTGACCGAAAAAGTACAGTCGGCAATGAATCCTGTCAATCATTGGCTGTCTCATTGCATCCCTTTTCACGGCCCAATGTCTACTCAGGTACTACTGCAGAAATATCTCGAAGGCTTGGGCGTACTGCAATATTTTCTGTCAGACCTCTTTCAGTTTTTACTGGCCTCCGTGCGGTATACAACTAAATTTTAAAAACACTGTTCTTATTGATAAGGAATTGTTTGTGAGTGTTGTGCTATTATTTTTAAGTGTTGTGGGATTGCTTGCTACTATTGTTGGGTTATTCTGAAGTGTAATTTCGAGATTATTTGTAACTCTGTGTTGTTTTGCGTTTGTTTTTTTAGTATTTTTGTAGATTTCACATTGTTGCAGAGAGTAGTCGCAACAAGCCTTTAAATACGGACCATGTCAAAGGGAACAACACGTGTAAGTACTCCTCATCGTCTTAAGAATTACTGTTGGTCTAGTGGAATATTTATCAACATTGTTTGATTAACTTTATGTTTTTGAATTTTTCAATAAAAATTTTTACTGTTAGTCTAGTGGAATATTTAAAAACATTGTTTAAATAGTTTCTAGATATTTAACAAAATCCCATTTGTATAAAAAAAATTTTTTTTCTTCTAAAATTCGTCGAAGTGGCTGTTTATTTTCATTAAGTGACATACATTTATTTTTTAATATTTTTCAATTGTTGAAACAATAAATTATTATTAATTTTCAGCTGATAATAATAATTATCAAGGTTGCATATTAATTTTTTTATATTTATATCTTACCTTAATTATTTAACAAATCCTTATTAGTTTGCTTTTTCCTTATACAATCTTAATCTATATCGTCTATCCCTATGTGTCGAAAACGCCAGATCGACGATTCGTTTATATAATTAAAAATTAATGGACCAATATTGATCAATATTCCACTAGACCCACAGTAATAATTTTTATTTTTAAAAAATTCAAAACGAAATTATTTGAACAAATTCCATTTGTTAAAATAATGGAAAATTAGCGAACTAATGTTAATAAATATTTCACTAGATCAATAGTATTAATTTCTAGGGAAAAAAACGAATTAAAACCAATTTTAACAAATTCCATTTATTTAAACAATTACAAATTAATAAGCCAATGTTATTAAATATTCCTCTAGACTATTAGTAATAATTGTAAGGGGTAAAAAACAAATTTTCGAAGAAAAATTATTTAAACAAATTCCATTTGTTTATAAAATTAAAAATTAATTAATGAATGATAATAAATATTTCACTAGACCAATATTAATAAATTTAAGTAAAAAAAAACAGAATACACTGTTCAAAAGGTTGATTTCATGAAGAATTGTCATTTTTTGCAATGAAATGGGAGGGAACGTTGCCTTCTAAAAATAAAAATCGTTTTAGAGCCTCCCTATTTAATCCAGTCGCTACTAACATTTCTGTATGCACTAATAGGTCCCCGAGATTACTCTTTTTTAAAAGGTGGAAAAAGGCCCCTTATTACGAATATCTTGGGTAGGCATTCGAAATATGGGTCAATTTTGCTTTAAAAAATTTTTTAAAACAATTTCATTTTTTATTCACAAAAAAATTATAATATCATTTTTAACATGACTAAGCAAAAATAAAACTTTTCTGCACCGTGCACTTTTTTCGTACGACGAACCGTTTGCAATGTACAGCGTTATAAACAAATGTTTTTTTAACAAATTACCATATTTGCACGGTGTTGCTTTAGAATCTGTTGCTCAGAAAAATGTAAAACTTGTACACTTGTTCATAATTTCTTTTGTTAAATTGTTTAAAACAATTGATATAAGTAATGACCCTCAAAAACAGGAATTGACTTCAATTTTTTTATTAATCCTTCACACATGACTAAAGCTTTCACAGTCGTGATATTTTCTTGTACTACGAGCCATTATATATTTATGACCTTATAAACAATGCATTTTTTATAAGCATACCCTCTCCTAAAAGCCACAAATTTCAAGTTATCAGCGATTACCTTTTTACATCTTTAATTTTACCTTAAACAATATAATTATCTTGGGTAGCATTTTTGATACCTGCGCCTTATTGTTTATACCTTCTGTTATTAACAAAAAGGCTCAATTACGAAAATCGATTTTTTCAAAAAAATTTCTTGTTTTTCTATGGCACAAAATAAAACTTTTCACTCTCGTGATATTTTTTTGTACGAACAGTCATTATTTATTTATGGCCTTATAAACAATGCATTTTTTAGAAACGTATCCTCTCCTAAAAGCCACAAGTTTCAAATTATGAGTGATTAGCTTTTTTATGCCTTTAATTTTACCATAAACAATATAATTATCTTAGGAAGCATTTTTGATACCTGAGCCTTATTGTTTCTACCTTCTGTTATTAACAAAAAGGCTCAATTACGAAAATAGATTTTTTTCTAATTTTTTTGTTATTCTATGGAACAAAATAAAACTTTTCACTTTTGTGATATTTTCTCATATGACCAGCCATCACTTATTTATGGCCTTATAAATAATGCATTTTTTATAAACATACCACCCCCTAAAAGCCACATTTTCCAGTTATTAGCGAATACCTTTTTTGTATCTTTAATTTAACTATAAACAATACAATCATCTTGGGTGGCATTTTTCATACCTGCGCCTTATCATTTATAACTTTTGTTATTAACAAAAACGCTCAATTACGAAAATCGATTTTTTCTTAATTTTTTTATTATTCTATTGCACACAATAAAGTTTTTCACTCTCGTTAAATTTTTTCGAACTACCAGCCATTATTTATTTATGGCCCTATAAACAATGCTTTTTTTATAAACATACTCTCTCCTAAAAGCCACAAGTCTCAAATTATTAGCGATTACCTTTTTTATATCCTTAACTTTACTATAAAGAATGTAATTATCTTGCATAGCATTTTCGATATCTCAACCTTATTGTTTATAACTCTTGTTATTACAAAAACGCTCAATTAGGAAATTCGGTTTTTTCTTAATTTTTTTATTAATGTGTGGCACAAAATTATACTTTTCACTCTCGTGATATTTTCTCGTACGACCAGTCATTGTATATAAGGCCATAAATAAATAATGGCTGGTCGTACGAACGAATATCACGAGAGTGAAAGGTTTTAGTTTCTGCCATAGATTAATAAAAAATTGATTTTCTAAGGTGATCGTTTTTGTTAATAAAAATAGTGCTTGAAAAAAACTTTATCAAAAAGATCTCTTTTAGATGGCATCTTATGATATATATATAATTAAAAATTTGCCATAAAGACAACCGCAGGATTTCGGAGGGAGCGGGTGCTAATCTGAATAATTGCACACGCTTCCAGCGAAATCGCGGTAAAATTTCAGCCATAACCACGTCTCACAACCGTGAGATAGGTGGTTACAG
>NC_046666.1:93289232-93304357 GCF_010883055.1 Belonocnema kinseyi
GAACCGCACTTACTACAACTATGTTTGGTGTTGTCATTGTTGTTCCCACGAGAAGCTAGGGAAAGGGGCTCGTCCATCCTTGTAGAGCCCCGCATGCAAGGAGCAGGCTGCTTACTCTGAGAGGTCGCCCGGTATCCCAGAGTCACCGTTCTAGACACCTCACCCAGGTGCCATTCCGCTTTCGGCACGGTTTTCACACCTCCGCTTGGGGGTTAATTCCTTCGGGACCACCCCTGGACAATTGTCCGCGACTGCCTATTTATTTTTGTAGCCATATTCAGCAGAAACCCTTGGTACAGGGACCCTCTATCCGCAACCCGAGGACGCGTTCGGTGGCTTTGTCATAGGCCCTTCGGTTTGATTCTAGAGGAATTAAAATATATATATATATATATATACATCTTCATATTCTGAATTGTCTACTTAATTAAGTATAGTCAAAGATTAAGTTTCTCAAAGCTCTATAGGCTTTGAGGTACACATTCTCATCGTGACACTCGCGCTGCGCGCTCGATTTCCGACAGACATTTGTGAACAGGTTTTGTTGGATTTTTTTCTCGTAACTTTCGACGTTCTTCCACACATTTTTTTTAGTTTATTTTTTTTCAAAGTTATTTTTCACGAATAAAACAAAAAGTACGCGACCTATCAAAAAGTGATTCTTAACGAAACTGTAGATCTTTCTTGGGATAATCATTTTTGGTAATTTATATTTTTTCCTATCCTACATAGTTTATCCACAAAATGGAATTTTTTAATTTCCATTATTTTTTGTGCAATCAAAATTTGAATTTTCGATTTTTGAAAGAAAATCCAAAAATTTGTTATGATAATCTTTTAGAGCTTTTAAAAAGAAATGTTTTTCTTTTCTTGACTTTTTTTCATATCGTTCGTTTTTCGGCTTCAAATTTTGATTTTCGGTCGATTAAAAAAATTTTGAAAACGCTATAACTCTGAGAATTTTCTTTTTATCGAAAAAAGTCATTGGGATAAATTTTTTGTTCTTTTTAATACTATAAATATCTGTACATAGAATGTTCAAATTCAGAAAAAAGTTGTCTTAAAAATTTTCAAAATGCGCTCACTTTTTGAATTTTTATCAAAAATGGCTGGTTCACGAACTCGTCCTTTCTTTTAGGACCTAAAAAAAGTGTGCCAAAGATGAATTTGATTCGTTCATTTTTTCGAGAGTTATCATGTTTACGGTCGGCCGCACGGACGGACAGACAGACAGACGTTATCGTGAAAACCGGATTTTCGGATTCAGGGGGTCTCGAAACGTGGAGATCCGTTGAAAAAGTGTGATGTCAAATTTCCGACAATTCTAATACTTTCTCAATCATAAATGATGAGAACGTAAAAATTTAAGTCAATACTGGCAATTGAGGGTCATTATTTATATCGATTGTTATAAACAATTTAACAAAAGAAAATATGAACAACAAATTATGTTAATAATGCTAGATAAAGCATGCGAAACAATTTGAAGCATTTTTATGACACTGTTTGACCTGGAGCAACAGATTCTGAGGTAACATTGTGCAAATATGGCATTTTTGTTAAAAAAATAATTTTTTTATAACGCTGTACATTGAAAACGGTTCGTCGTACGAAAAAATTGTACGGCGCAGAAAAGCTTTATTTTTGCTAAGCCATGTTGAAAATGATATTATAATTTTTTTGTGAATAAATAATGAAATTGTTTTTATAAAATGTTTAAACAAAAATTGACCCCTATTTCGAAAACCTACCCTAAGATATTTGTAATCAGGGTTAGATTCTTGGTTTTATTTTCGGGAATTCTGCACATTAACTTGATTATTGGACGTTAAATAGGATTTTAAATTTGATTTAATTTAAATTTCCTAAATTTTAAGAATCATAGTTACTCCCAACGTTACAAATAACGTAACTTTTCTGTAATTTAGTTAGTTGTAACAAGTTAGTACCCACGTCTGTTTGAATGATTAGAAATCCTTTTAAAAAGTTCGTTTAAAAACCGTGATAAATAACAGTATTATCTCGACTATCCATCAGTCAAAAATTACTTTCGTAGACAAGGCGTTTGTAGAACAGGTTTAGTTTCGAATCTGTATACCCTGAAAACCTAATTCTATGAAATATATAGTACTACTTCACTATCCAATACCCCATCGTGATAATTACAGAATCGGAACAATAAAATTGTTTTGTTTGAGAAAAGTTTGAAGTAATCCTGGGTGCTTAGTGTTGCCTTGTATAGTGCTAAAAGATTTGTAGGTGTCTCTGTATTTAGTTCGTATGATTTATAATTGATCGCTTCTGGGACAGAAGGGATGGAAACAAGTTTTTTCGAGACCTTCTGTAGAGAGTCTTTAGAAGACCTCAAAAAAAAATCATAAAATGCATCAAAGTTGGTCATCTTTCTTTTATAGCAGCCAGGATGAACCGTATACAATTACATGTGAGCCCTGCAATAATTTATGGCATATCGTAAACGTACGGCCATTTGTCCCCTGGGGTGCAGCCCAAAGGAGCGCGAGCTACCTGGAATCCTTCTCCTTCCAGTGGGAACCTTACCCCTCACACCTGTCTCGGCGCGCTTAGTTGCCGAAATTGCCAGAGCGCATGACCCTAATGACCCTAAATCACCTCCGATTACCGTTCCAACTTATTCACTTAAAATTTAAAAATAACTGATGCAAACTATTTGGAAGTCATTTTTTGGGAATCTATGGGCTTTCTCGAGCCCAGGGGTATGTCAGTTGTCATACACAGACAAAAATTAAATATCGACATTCCCTCATTCAATCGTGAAAATATGTACATAGATTCGGAGAATGTCCATTTTTAGTCAGAAATTTGGATTTAACATTATGAATAACGCAGTCATAAATAAATACCTTCAGATCTAAAGAAATCTTTGAAAAGATCAAGTTTTCTAGAATTTTCTATTGTTCAATACTGTCTGTATATCGACAATAGCCTTATCCAAATTTCTGTCGAAAAATAGAAATACTCGGAATCTACATATATTTTCACGATCGAATGAGGGAATGTTGATATTTAATTTTTGTTTGTTAATGAAAAATGACATACCCCTGGACTCGTAAAAGCCCATAGATTCCCAAAAAATGACTTCCAAATAATTTTCATCACTTATTTTTAAATTTTAAGTGAATAAGTTGGAATGGTAATCGGAAGTGATTTAGGGTCATTAGCGACAATAGACCCTGCGCACCGGCAATCTCGGCGATTAAGCGCGTCAAGACAGGTGTGTGGGGTAAGGGTCCCACTATAAGGGGAAGGATTCCAGGTAGCTCGCGCTCCTTTGGTCATCGCCCGTCCCCTGGTACATGACTGGAATACGGAAACCACTTTCATTTATTACCGTAAAAGAAAACAATTGGACCCACAATTACTTAATGCGGAGGTATTTTCTGACCCATAAAGTTCAAAGAGGGCAGTTTCCATTCGATTGCCGTCTACCTGCTTCCCTTACCGTCTCTGCTCAAGTTCCCCTCACGTTGATATGTGATCGAGCCCTGACTGAGAGAGAGCGCTGTGTTGAGTTCAGTCAGCGGGGGGGGGGGGGGCTTTGTCCTAATGATGAATAAATTTCCAATCATAAAATGTGTATAATTTTGCAATCAGAAAATTTAAAATATTATATTCGAAATCTATGTTTTTTGCGATTCTATCGATATGTAACTTGTAGTGAATATATTAAAATTAGAATAAGTTATGGCAGATTTCAGATTATGTTTTGACCCTGGCTAGCTAGCATTATGGCATTTCCCGTAGAATAATTGAAAATGCATCAGTTCATTTGGTAGAAAATTCGTTGAGAATTCAATAGAATATACGTCGACAATTCAGTACAATATATGAATTTTTATCCAATTTCCTAGAAGAATATTATTTTTGAAAATATATATTTGCTACCAAAAACTGAATAGTGGAATTTTCAGATTAAAAAATTAGTTTTCAACAAAATAATTCATTTTTAAACCAAAGAGATAAATATGACACCAAAGTAATAAAGTTTCAAACAAATTAGAATTATTTTTAGTTGAAAACCATTCGTCTCAACCCGAGATGAATTTTTAACTGAAATTATAAATATTAAGAAAAAGAATTTTTAACAAAGTAGTTCGAATATTATGCTTCAAAATTCATTACTTGTTTAATTTCCCATTGCAGTTTAAATTTAATCATTTAACTAAACATTGGTTTCAATAATTTCTTCAACTATACAATATTATTATAATAAATACAATTTTTCATTTATTATCTTCAGTTTTTAGAATACTATGATTATTAACTATGATTGTTATTATGTTTTCCTATTTTCGAAATTATAGTCTGAAATAATTGAATTTCGAAATTCTGTAATTCGCACTAAAATATTTCCATTTTGACGCTTTCAATGACAAATTATATAATTTCAAATCATCTATGATAAATCTGTGCAATCTTCAAACTTTCAGTTTGGAATTTCTCAATTTTGATAGTTTTTAAATTTTTTTTAATTCTAAGCACTAGTAATGTTAAATTGTTTACTTTTAGACGCTTTTACTTAGAAATGATACGAATTCAGTTCCTTTCCCTTACATTTTTGTAATTTTGGAAACTTCAGTTTAAAGTTTTTAGAATAATATAATTATTAAATAATTTATAATCAATAATATGAATAATTATAAGTTCAAGTGCTCCACAAACTTCGTAATTTTTTGGACACCGTTCCAACAGCCTTAAGTCAAAGATTAAATTAGAAACTTATTTTTAAAAATCAAGTTTAAGCAGAGATACTTAACCCTAGACGGATCCTATACATTTTTTGCCCTCACCGGCTCCTGTGGGTAACAAATGTCCCCCATTTGGATTCCTTGTGCACAATCTTTTCCTTTCATCGGCATCAGATGTTAGTTCCTTCCAAAAAGTATATTTATTTGAACATTCGAAGTTAGAAAATTTAAAAAAATGAGGAATATCATAAGTACGGGCAGAATGCTTATTATTATAAATAATTTGAATATATCATAGGTCAATCTCTTTATTTTCTGATGCACAATAAGATGGTTTCATTTGAATAAAGATAAAAAAATTAAGAAAAAGTTTTTTTCAAAGAAAAAGCGGTTAGTAAATTTGAAAGATAGGAAAAATTCATCGGAATTAAAAATAGAAGCCTTTTCTAAAAAAACTATTTTTATTTTTAAACTAATTCTCGAAATTAAATTAAATTAAAAATAATTAATTACAATAAATTTTGCATTAAATAAGCTTAATCTACTTCGGTGCAAAGGTTGCACAAGACCGCTCCTTGTTCGTTACACATAGGTCGGTTGCAACTTCTCTCTCTTTCCTGCTACACTGTAGTCACAGCATCGGAACTTTTTAGTTCGTATATTGTCGACAACTTTAATAAAAGAAACAATTATTGATTTCTTATTTATTAATTTATTTATTACTGGAATTTTGAGCACTTTATGAATGAAATTAAAGAAAACAACTTTACATTTATATATATATACATTTGTTCTTTGTTGTTAAAACGAAAAGGCTTCCATTGATCAACAAAGGCTGAAAGTACGGGATCTATTGATGCGATGTCATATTTTTTTGTGATATGTAGTGCTTCTATTATTTTCATGATGTCTATGATACAATTTTGTCCTGAAATCCAATTTTCCTTTGAAGAAGAGACTGTCAAAAGGTGACGTCTTCCAGAATTTTCTCTTAAAATTTCTGGATGAGAATAATCAAATTTGACACTAGCTGAGTCGAAAAGTAATTGTTACTTTTTCCAAAATTGGCAGGAAACTTTTGGCAAATTTTGCACCAGTAAGTTTTATGCATGAAAATGTTTTGTTTTGGACCTTTCAATGTCAAGTACATCACGCTATCTTAACTTTAATGTATAGTAAGTTATCTTAAAGCACTTAAAGAAACGTCGAGAGATAATTGATTCCTCAAAGAATTTACTTTTTATATTTCTCCTTATTTCTTTTTATTTTGTCCAACATCGAAATCCAATTTTTATAGGTTAGTTTATTCACAAATGTTTTTGGGAAATTGATTTCACTTTGTCGCAATTATTTTATTTTAACAATGTGTATAGTGAAATTAATTCAAATTTAGAGTATTATTTTTCAGAATTTACTATACATTTTAAATTTTTTCGACAAGATTTTTGAGTTTAGACTTCAAAAATATAATTTTGTGCCCCACGCGAAATTCAATTAATTTTCCTGAGCAAACATCTCTGATTTTTTAGTGCAATGAAAAATTCTTTCTTTTAGTTCACAATTGCGGTTTATATAATTTAATTATAACATGAATAAATGGAGAAAAATGGAAATTTTGTTGTAAAAACATAATTGACAATATAGTTTTTTTAATGTGCCCGGTGTGCGGACAAATTCTCATCTCTTGACTTTTAGTCATATCGTGCGTTGTTGTACATCAAATTTTCCTTTTCCTTTCGAGTTCTATAAACAGCTGAACATGGAATTTCTAAATCTTGAAAAAAATGGTCTCAACAATTCTCAAAATCCTCTAACTGTTTGAATTTTATGCAAAATAGCTGGCTAACGAACTTGACCTCCAGTTTCTGACATTAAAAGACTATACTAAAGGCCCATCTATAAGATTATTTTTTTCAAAAGTTATGATACTAAATGACAGTCAGGTAGACATTCATAGAGACAGGCCGACAGGCAGACACATTCGTAAAAACCTGTTTATCGGGTGCATATGGTCTCCAATGATTTCTTTTCGTTCATAAACGTCATAAATATGCATTTATTTGTATACTTTTTTATAGAATTAACTAATATTACTGCATAGCGAAATTTTTTCCGGCAACATTACTGGCAGTATAAATTAAGCAAGGTTCAATAAAAAAAAAACATTTTTTTCCCTTATAAGCTCCGAAAATGTGCATTTGTTTACATCATTTGATTACAAATTGAACAAATAATAATGGGTTAATGCATGCGATGTACATTTCTTAATATAAATTATTTATAGGACCAATTAATAACATTCAGTCTTTAATTTACCTAGCCACCTACCATCCTAAAAATGGAGGCAAGCAATTGCACAGTAGAAATACACTCTGAGGGAAAATATTCCCTAATGTCGATTATTTGTTAATAAAATTTGTTCATTAAAATTGAATTTACAATTTAATATTTTTCATGTCTTCCTTGTATTTCTTTGCACTGAATCCAATTAACGGAAAGTATAAGAAAATTTCTTCTGAGAGCTAGAAAATGAAATTCAAAAAGTCAACACTTTTTTCGCTGCTTGCATTAGGTATTTTCACTTCAATCAACAGCTAACTTTACGTCGTAGATTGCTGAGGGAAAAACAAGGGACCAAATGCAAAGGATTTAGTTCATTATTAACCTATTTTGCTAATATTTTCGTAAAAGCTTATTTTTTCCATATAAGTGTATGTGAAAAATAGTTTTTATATTTTAATTGCTATTTAATGAAATAATAAAATGACAATAATGATTGTTAAGTACAAAGATATTACAGAAATAAAGTTTTGTTCCATGCATTTGATCCATTATTTTACCCTCAGCTGTTAACAAAGTGAAGTTAGCTGATGGTTGAAGTGAAAATACCTAATTAACATAAAAACTTTTTTTTAATTAATTCAAAAATCTACTGTAACGATTTTCTAAAAGAAAGTAAGATGTCCTGAATTTGAACAAATCTTAAGTCGATGGATAATTGTGTTGACAATGTAATTTTTAACCTCGTGTTTTTTATTTCTCCCCACTGAACAGTTAATAATCTTAAGTTAAACTCTTAACCTCATAATAATATTCAAACACGCAATAAAAACTGCCCCTATCAATTTAACCTGAACCAATTCCGAGAGCTTGGACGCAAAATACTAAGAAAAGTTGGAAATTACAATTAATCACCCAAGGCCCCTTCAGAAAACTGGAATATAAAATCCTAACCCTATGATAATATCAAAAAGCCCCCGCCTCCTCACTATTATCTGCACTAATTCCGCGAGACTCCACGCAAGACAGTAAAAAAATATATAAATAAAAATAATCTCAAAAAATAGTCTCAAATGTATTCCTCTGAACGTAGGTGCACATTTGGGCATCTAGGGGAAAATATCATTTGGAGACTGAATTTGGCTCCATGCCGAGAGTTGTCGAGTGCTGAACCGCGCTCTGGGCCACCTGAACACCTGTAAAAGCAACTATTCGCATTGCGATATTAGACTAAATAATTGTTAATAAGAAAACTAATTAAAATAATATTTGCCTAATTTTCAACTTTCTTTCATTTAAGAGTGCGTACTAGTCACATAGAATAAAATGATAACTTCCTAATTCAACTTCCAAATGTTAGGTTAGTCATGGCCGTCGATATTTAAACTAAAGCCGGGATGTGTAGAAAAAGTCATGACATTCTACATATACAATTAGGTATTTTCACTTTAGCCACGAGCTGACTTCACTTTTTTGAATAAAGAAAATCTAAAGGAAATTTCTTCGAACGAACAGGCATCAATTTCAATGCAGACGGTCACGACTTAATTTTTACATCCCGGCTTTGGTGGTTTGAATGTCATGTAGATTTTGACTAACCTAAGATTTGAATATTATATCACGCCAAGTACAATTTTTATTCTAAGACACTAATTGTCCCTGGTAAATGGGAGGAAATTAAAAGTTAGGTAATTATTATTATAACTTACCTGCTTATCAACATCTATTTCACCCAAATAACGCCCGACAAAAACAACTTGACGTGACTGACAGTGTGACTGTGTGGCTTAAATTTGTTGCAACTCAATTGAACACCGATTTTGGTGTGCAATGGAGGATCGGCGATTCCCTGTGGCCAATAACCCTCCAAAATAACCCCTATCACTTTTAACTTAACTAATTCCGAGACCCTTCACGCAAAGGGATAAAAAAATGAGAAATTAAAATTAATCACACTAGTTACGGCTTCAAAAATTTATTATCCCGCATAAAGTAGGAGGATACATACCTCTCCCTTAAGTGATCCTGAACTGTAAAAAATTCTGTTTTCTGCAGGTAAATCAATTTTGAGGCGCGGAGAATATTTTTCCCAAAAAAATACCATTTTATACTTTTTGAGGTAAATGATTCAAGATGTAATGAAAATGCTGTATGTACTGGTTGTCAACCTTTTTTTAGATATTCAAACTTTCGTCATGGAATTTTTTTCATCTGTCGTTATTTAAGAGAACAAGCAGAAAATCGATTGTGTGCAAAAATAAATTATCTTGTTCACAAAAGTTTTGTAGTCTGCATAAAACTCACAGAATGTCATCCTCATAGAAGACATAATTGAACGAAAAATTGGCAAAAAGTACATGTATCAAAAGAGACTATAAAATAAAATATTTCGTCCTGTAAATATTTTGGAACTTATGTACCAAAAGTGTTGTACGTTCAAATGAACGAAAGATCCCCCCCCCCCATTTCAATTTTCCTATAAGCATGGTTCGAATTGCAATTTCAAATATGCATTATAACTCTGTTTTAATAACACCGGCACACAAAAAAAGTGGTCTGTCCAGCACACTACACTAGCATATCTAAATGTTTTTGGGGTCACTGAATTCGAATCCGGTGTCCAAATAACCAAGTTCACTCGTATTTTTCTGAAAAACGAAAAAATAGACGTAAAATCGACAAAAACAGCGATTTTTCAGGTATATTTTTGTAAAAAAAAAAATATATTTTTTCTCGCCCGGTGGACTTAACCAACATATTTATATGTCTTTTGGGTCGCTGAATTCGAATCTGAGGCCTAAATAACCAATTTGGCTTATAATTTTTCGAAAATCGCAAAAATAGACGTACAATCGGCGAATACAGCGATTTTTCTTGTATACTTTTGCAACAAAAAAATTGTTCATGCCCAGTGGTCTAAATCAGCATATCTTAATGTTTTGGGGGTCGCTAAATCCAAATCCGGGGTAAAAATAACCCAGTTGGCTCATATTTGATCGAAAAATGCAAAAAATATAGGTAAAGTCGACGAAAACAGCGGTTTTTCGTGCATAGTTCGTCATTACAACAACAAAAAAATGACCAAAAAGAACATCGTTTGAGCAAGGACAAAAAAATAGAATTGAAGATTCTCTAGTTGACCCAAACGAAGTTTTGATTCCACCCTTTTATATAAAGCTGGGTCTTATCAAACAGTTTGTCAAAGCGCTTGACAAGGATGGTGATTGCTATGCGTATTTCGAAGATCAATTTTCACAACTTTCCGAAGCAAAATTAAAAGAGGGGATCTTCGATAGACCGCAGATAAGAAAAATGTTGCAGGATCCCGAATTCATTACAAAAATGTCTGGTACTGAAAAAGATGCCTGGCTTAGTTTTAAAAATGTTGTAAAAAACTTTTTAGGTAATAAGACAAGTCCAGACTATCAAAATGTGGTTTCAGAATTGGTAACAAACTTTGGTAAACTAGGCTACCTTATGAATTTGAAGCTAAATTTTCTTCATTCGCGTATAAATAAGTTTCCAGACAACCTGGGAGACTTTAGTGAAGAGCAAGGCGAACATTTCCACCAGGATATAAAAGAGATGGAGAGGCGATATCAGGGATGTTGGGATATCAACATGATGGCTGACTACTGTTGGAGTTTAAAACGAGATCAAGTTAATGAAGGTACCAAACGAAAGCAAAACCCACTACGTAGGTCTTTTGAGGACAAAATGGTTCGATACAAGCTATATAAATAAGAATAAAAATAAAAGAACCCTATAAGCGTGAGAGGCGAGGGGACTCACGGTAATAAAGCAGCCCGAAGGAACAGAATTTACTACGTCCACGTCGTTGTTCGTGGGTAACGCTAAAAGTAAATAAAACTTATTTACAAAAAATCCTACTATTGCCATGCAAGGAGACTAACGCCTAATTTTGTGTTCGTTGATAAAATATGAGCCAACTGGGTTATTTGAACCCCGCATTCAGAATCAATGACCCCAAAAACATAAGGATATACTGGATAAGTCCACCTGGGATGAAGATATATTTTTTTGCAAAAATATACCTGGAAAATCGCTGTTTTTGTCGATTTTACGTCCGATGTAATAAATTATTTCCAATATAAATAAACCAACATTTTAGTACTTTTTCTGGTTTCTAAAGTCATTAGTAAAAAATTTAGTTCATTTGAATGTTCAGAACGTGAAGAACATTTGCAACTTCAAGTGTAGAACGTGTCTGATTAAAAATGGATTCGGTCACCGAATATAAACTTAAGACCGGAAATAATGCTTTGTCAAATGGAACTGCCTTGAAGAAATATTAAATTTGAACACATTCTGAAAGTTCACTATATATATGAATACTGTCTATAATGAATTTTTTAAATTACCAACATTTTTGAGCAAATTGCATTACTTTCTGATACATCATTTTTATTCACTTCTAGTAACAAAATTTTTTTATTTTAAAAATAAAGGAGATTTTAATTATTGCAGAAACTTCTGTTAAATTAAAACTTTGAAGAAAAACAAAATAGAAGAATTTTCTCATGTCTTCAAAAATAAAGAAGACAGGTGCTTTTGTTCCACTGCAGTAAAAAGGAACTCCATTGCGTCCAGTGTAACTCCTCACTTGGTTACATTTTTATTTTAAAATTTAATTTTCAGTACAAAAAAAACTAGTCCTGTTAACCCTTTAATTTTTAATAACATTTTTGAATTTTAAAATAAATATTTCTGTTTTCCAATACAAATGTATTTTTTCCCCAAAAAAGAGAATTTAACAAGGTACTTCAATTTTAAACCAGAGTTGAATCCTTAAGAAAGTGTTCAACTCTCAACCAAGGATATCAATTTTCTTCACTAAAAAGATGAATTCTCAATAAACAGAATAGAACGTTTGATATTTAAACCAAAAAAATATTTTATTTTGAAATGAAACACTATTGAATACAACAAAAAAAAGACAAATTTTACTAAAAATAGTTTAATCCTTAACCAAAACATATTAATTGTGAAAAAAACCGGTTACAATTTTAACCAAAAAAGTTGTTGTTTAATGAAAAAAGAAAAATTGTCAGCTAAATGTATTAATTTTTAAACCAATGGTTGAATTTTCAAACAACAACATTAATTTCCAATCAAAAAAGAATATTGTTCAACTAAATAGTTGATTTTGTAGTCTTAAAGATATCACTTTCCAACCAAAGATTTGAGTGGTTGAATTTTTATTAAGAAGCTATCATTTTCAATGTAAAAAAGCAAATTTCTTTAAAAACACTTACATTTTTAACACCAAAATATTAATTTTTAACGAAAAAATAATATTTTGGACCAAACAGTTCAATTTTCAAAGCAAAAAGAGGATATGAGTTTGCTTAAAAAAAGTTCATTTTCAACTAAAAGTATTAATTTTTAATACAAAATATAACAGTTGATATTTTAACCAAAGAATGTTTGAATAAAAAACTACACTACAATTAAATTAAAAAGTAGAATTATCAACAAAAAAGTTGAATCCCGAAGGGAAACATATTGTCAACTAAACACGTCCGGCCATGGAGCATGGCCGGGAGCTGGCCGAGGAGCCCGACCGTAGCCCGGGCAAGATCAATTGGTGCTTTACTAGATTTAAATAATTCGGGTTTCAATTGTATGAAGAGTATCAGTCACTAAATTAGGGAATCAATTTGATTATTTTTTACTGCAGAATTGGAACATATTAATATATGAAATTCGAAACGCCCAGCACACAGTCAATATGAACTATTTTCACGTAGTCGTTGAGAGACAAAAGAGGTATTTAGATAATTAATATTAAATGATTGCGAATATTTTGACTTTAAATATTAATAGTCCTGTTTGGAGTAAATACATATATTACATTTTTAAACATTATATTACAAAAAAAATTGCTAACGCTACGGGGTATGGAACCTACATATCTATACCTAAATCTAAGGCCTATCAGTAAGGACTGTTAACCACTGCGCTAAACCGACAATTTGAAACTCGTTGAAAAAGCCATCCTCATAAGCTACAGCTCAGAAAAGTTGAAGTACCAAATTTTAACTTCTCTTTTTCTAATTCTTTATTATTATGCGGCGTTATGTAGATATAAAATACATGAACTTTTAACAGGCAAATCAATAAAGTAATTTTTAAATAAATAATTTAAATCCATTACAATTTTTCTTCGCGTGATATTTTGGTTTTTCCTGTTGTAGACTATTTTACAACTTTTTACAATGACAGGAAATGTAATTTTTTATGAATATTAAACATTTTTAACGACGGAACTGAGAAATTTAATCGTGAAAATGCTTCCCGCTCCTCCGACTTTAATCTAAACAGAAAGAAAGATGCAGATGAAAATCGGGCTTTGTTAACCTGGTTTTTCCCAAGGTTTTTCCTCATCATAAAGTAAAACAGCTTAGAGTGGAAAAGGTTTATAGTGTCTATACATTATCCTTATAGATTTAGAGAAAACATGAGAATCCGTTTGGTCATCATCTGCTTGCAATACAATTTTTTAATTTGCAGGAAAAGGGAATAGTGGATTTTCCCCGCCATAAGATAATAAAAATAGTCACACAACTGTCATTATAGTTAAGCTGTGTATACTTCGAAGGATCATGTTCATTCAAATATTCTTGAAATTTCTTAAACTTTATTACGCGAAAGTCTTGCCAGCGGAGGACACCTTTATCCTAATGAGGGATATAATATTAAAAATAAATATGTTCTAATTTTGCAAACAGTCATTTAAAAACATGATATTCTGAATCTAAGTATTTTTTCGATTCCAAGATGTCACTTGCAATAAAGAATTTTAAGTAGAATGAGTTATCGCATATTTTAGTTTATGTTTTGACTCTAGCTAGCTAGCAGTATGGAATTCAACTGTTGAATTTTGTAGAAAACTTAAATGTTGAAAATTGCAACCTTAACATTTTTTAGGAAATTCGTCTGTTATTAATTCAACTGTTAAATTTTGCAGAAAATTTGTCTCTGGGAAACTAAAATGTGGAATATTTCACCAAAAAGATTAATTTTGCTAGAAAAAGGCTAATTTTAACGACATATAGTTCAATTGACAACTAAAAAGAATAGATTTTTCAATCGAAAATGAAATAGTTGAATTTCCAGTATAAAAAATTAATTTTCAACAAAATAATTAATTTTCTCTACCAAAGTGATAAATCTAACTAGACTGGTAAGGATTCAGCCAAAAGAGAATTACGTTAAGTTGAAAAAAGTAATTTTAAATAAAAAAAACAACAGAATTTTTAACAAAGTAGTTTAAGTATTAAATTGTAAAATTCATTAATTTTCAGCTGTCGATTGTTTAAATGTGTACAATTTCAAGTATACCCTTCAAATTTTTTAATTTCACATTACAGTTTGAAACTAATTATTTCACTAAACAATTGGTTTTAATGATTTTTTCAACTGAAAATGCTATTATAATAAACAATTTTTTTATAATAGAATATCATATTTTTAAATGACTTTTTGCAAAATTAGAACATATTTATTTTTCATATTATATCCCTCATTAGGATAAAGGTGTTCTCCGCTAGCAAGACTTTCGTGTAATAAAGTTTAAGAAATTTTAAGAATATTTGAATGAACATGACCCTTCGAAGTATGCACAGCTTAACTATAATGACAGTCGTGTGACCATTTTTATTGTTTTATGACGGGGAAAATCCACTATTCCCTTTTCCTGCAAATTAAAAATTGTATTGCAGGCAGATGATGACCAAACGGATTCTCATGTTTTCTCTAAATCTATAAGCATAATGTATAGACACTATAAACCTTTTCCACTCTAAGCTGTTTTACTTTATGATGGGGAAAAACCTCGGGAAAACCCAGGTTAACCAAACCCGATTTTCATCTGCACATTTCTTTCTCTTTAGATTAAAGTCGGAGGAGCGGAAAGCGACTACGGAAACGAAATTTTCAAATAGAATATAAGAAGGTGATACATTCTACTTCATTTATTTTTCTCAATTATAGTCTTCACATTCATAGAAAATGTGAAAGCACGTGTATATTTGGGGTCGTGCAGAAATTGCACATAGAATCGTGGGTGTGCGCTTAGGGAGTGGGGGGGGGGGG
>NC_046666.1:93304367-93309633 GCF_010883055.1 Belonocnema kinseyi
GGGGGGGGGGGACGATTGGTGTATGCTGTCTTACATGGGCTACCATTTCTCTTAACAATTCATCGGGTTAGATTGAAAAATCGACTCATTAGTTTAAAGTTAAACTCATGAATTTAAAATTCATTTTTTCACTACAAGTTGATTTATAATGCTAGTTAAAAATACTAGTGCTTGGTTGAAAATTAAGATTGTTGTTGAAAACTCATATTTTCGAGTTAAAAATTCAACTGTTTTGTATAAAAATCGTATTAAGGTACATGCACTAGTAATCATTACTGTATTACTTATCGTCAGATGGTCCAGTATTTTTCGTATAACAAGATTCACTCTTGTCGCGTGTGATACAAAATTTGATTACAGGTAAGTTTAAATATCCTTTTATTAAATTATTATACTTTTCTGGTGTTAATACTTTGTTAAGTGCCTGGCCATAACTAACGCATTTGCATAATTTAAATTTTAATTGTGAATGAAAATGGACTCCAATCAAATATCATGTTAAGCTTTCAGGTGAAGATAACTAGTGCATTTACTTTATTTAGTAAAAAATTAATTTTTTTTAAAAATACAACTGCGTGGAAATAGCCCGGGTTAGCCCTGTTACAACAAGGTTCCTGGCTGGGGACTGACCAGGCTATGTTTGTTTTTTAAGAGCCTAGCCGTGCGCTGGTCGGAGACTGGTTAGCCAAAATTCATATCTTCAGTAGAAAATTTGGATAAACCGTGGGTACCAACCTCAATTTGTCATAATTGTAAATTAAATTTGTCAAATTGGGAAGATAAAAGTACCGAGACGCAGACTGTTATTCAACCACCTTTTTGGCGTGAGCCCATCGATCATGATACTGATTGTTACTTTTGCTTATGCAAAACAGGAGGTTTTTCTAAAAAGTATTTGGAGAAGATTGTTTACCCTGATGTAAAAAGTGTTGCACCAGCCAAGATTGGTATTAGAAATCACTCTGAAAACAAAAGTGACCGATTAACTCACAAATCAATGGATACTGACGATCCTAATGCAACTGAAGATTCTGCTTGGGAAGAATCAGATGATGAAAGTCCTAAATTTTTTGAATAATACGGATTAAACAATTTTATATGCGACCTTGATCTTCCAAAAGATATAACTGAGCTTGGCGCTTCAAGGCTGAAAGAGAGGAAACTATTGTTACCTGGCACTAGAGTAACTGTTTACAGAAATAGAGAAGAAAAGTTTATCAAGTACTTTTCAATGGACAGTTGGATTGTGTATTGTAATGATATCGAAGAACTCATTAATTTACATAAAATAAACTTGTATACGCCAGAGGATTGGCGTCTTTTCATAGATTCGTCTACAGAAAGTCTGAAAGCAGTACTATTACATAATGGAAATAAGTACACTGCAATTCCAGTAGATCACACAACTACACTGAAAGAATCTTATGATACTTTCCAATTACTCCCGATAAAAATAAAATACAATTTCCATAATTGGCTTATTTGTGGTGACTTCAAAATGATAAATCTTATAATAGGTTTACAATCAGGAAACATTCAATACCCTTGTTTTCTTTGCCTTTGGGACAGTCGTGCAAGGGATGAACATTGGATAACGGAGAAATGGCCAGACAGATTAGAGTGAACAGTTGGTTAGTATAATGTTGTTTATGAAAGTCTTGTTGACAGAAATGAAGTATTATTGTCACCACTCCATATAAAACTAGGGCTAATGAAGCAATTTGTGAAAGCTCTAAGCACCGAAGGAGAATGATTCAATTATATCATATCTACATTTCCGCATTTAAATGATGCCAAAGTTAAGGAAGGTATTTTTGTTGGGCCTGATATAAGAAAACTTATCAAAGATGATGACTTTATCAAAACCATGACATCTATTGAAAGGGATACATGGTTGAGTTTTAAAGATTTTGTACAGAAATTTTTAGGGAACAATCGAGATCCAAAGTTTAGAACTATTGTATCTAGTATGTTAAAGAATTTTAAAAGATTAGGTTGTTTGATGAGTATGAAATGACATTTCCTCAAATCTCATTTGAATTATTTCCCAGAAAATGTTGGAGCATTCAGTGAAGAAATGGGCGAACGCTTTCATCAAGACTTTCACCAAAAATAACAACATTATCAAGGTCAATGCAATGTAAGAATGATGGCCGACTATTGCTGGTCTTTGCAAAGAAATGATAATGACCCTACTAGTCATAAACTAAAGTCTCTTCAACGATCATTTGATATGAAGCACGAACGTTTCCATAAGTAAACAAGCAATTAGTTTCGCCTTCATTGGACATACAATCGTAAGTCTTGCCATAACTGGCTAGGCAATCGTAAGTCTTGCCTTGACTGGCTGGACGATTCAAAGTCTTGCCTTGACTGACTGGGCGATTCAAAGTCTTCCCTTGACTGGCTGGGCGATACAAAGTCTTGCCTTTATTGGATGGGTAATTCAAAGTCTTTTCTTGATTGGCTGTGCAATATAAAGTCTTTCCTTGGTTGGCTGGGCAATCTAAAGTCTTGCCTCAATTGACTGGAAAATTTTAAGTACTTCCTTGCTTAGCTGGACAATCCCAAGTCTTGCCTTAACTGGCTGGGCAATCGTAAGTCTTGCCTTGTCTGGCTGGACGATTCAAAGTCTTGTCTTGACTGGCTGGACGATAAAAAGTCTTGCCTTTATTGGCTGGGAAATCCAAAGGCTTGCCATAATTGGCTTGACAATCTAAAGTATTGATTTAATTGACTGAAAAATATTAAGTACTCTCGTGCTAAGCTGGACAATCCCAAGTCCAGCCTTAAGTGGCTGGAAAATATTGAGTCTTGCCTTAGTAAGCTGAAACATCCTAAGTAAATTTACAATATTAAATGAATCATAATAGTAAAATTTATTTTTTTTTTAAAGCCCTAACTGTTTTCTATATTCGCTCTTCTAGGATTTATAACAAAAAACTGAGCCAATCGAAAAGGAACCCCCGAAAACCCCTCAGATAACATTTTCAAGGGACAATGGCATACCATCTCGGCGTTAATGGGTTAATACACTAAATTGAAAAATTTTATTTCAAGGTTAGCCCCCTTGTAGTGTGGAATTTAATTATTTCACGAAATGTAAACGACTAAATTCGCTGCTCCCAGGGTTAGGTGGGTTAGCCTGCTTATGATTTAGTAGGGGTGATTTCTGGGTTTAGGTGGATTAGCTGGTAGGTGGGTTAACCCACTTGTGGCATGAAAATTCATTATTCCAAGAAAAATATGCGACTAAACTTATTGTTCCCAGAGTCAGGTGGGTTAGAGCATGCTTATGGCTTGTTAGGGGTGGTTTCTACGCCTAGGAAATGGCTTCTGTAGAAATAAAAAGACACGTGTTCTATATTTTTTATTGTTTTTTCAATGTGCAAAGTTTGGTTCCAAACGACTGTACGCTTTTTTGCTGGTATTTTGTGCGGGATCCTTTGTTCTTTTTTAAAGGTTTGAAAGGGGAAGATTAGTACTTTCAAATTCCATATTAGCTTTTGTGGTAGACATTTTTCTTGTACAGTTACATAACCTCAAAAACAGATAAAAACGCGTTTTTTGCACTTTTAGCGTAGGATATCTTGAAAACCTGACGTATAGGAGCAATTTTGAGTTCGCATTCGGATTCAGCGCATCAAAATCCTTCGGAAATGTTTGGCCAGCTTTCAGGCTTTTGACTTTTGTCAAATTTTGTTGGCCTGTGTAATCGAAATTCGAAAAATACAATTTCCATATTCTGTATTAAAGTTTTTATTTTGATTTTACTTTCTCAGATTTTTTCCAAGTTTAATTCAAATTTCACTGTCGACTTAGCATTTTTCAAACCAAAATTCTACGATAAATACTTAAAATTGTATGTTGATTCTATTCCACTAGTTCATGTACAAACTTAATATCAAGAGAAAACATGTAAGCAATATAGAATGCATAAAATGTTGACTTTTAAATGCGAAATTTGAGAATTATGAAATAAAATAATAAATATTTAGTTTTCGTTACTTTAAAATTGTTAATCAAAATATTAAATGCAATTGTAATTTTAATACTCACAATTTGAATTCCCTGAAAATTGTTTTGTTTATAAATAATTTAATTTTCAAATTCAGTTCCAAATTTATCTAAAGCATATCTTTTATATAATTCTCATAATTACATACAAAATTATATCGCAACAAAGTAATGCAAAATATTAAAAAGCAGCAAGAAATTCACGCATCTTGGATTTCTATTACCTAATATTAAAAATATAATCAAGATTAAAATCCATAATAACAAATTTTTCAATACTAAAAATTTTAAAAATTGTTAAATCGACTTAAATAATAAATTAAATTATTATATCTAACAGATGTACAAAAAATAAATAAATTGCAATTTTAATAATCTGTTAATGCTAGAGGGTTGCGCCGACAGACTTTTGACCGGTGGCGGCAATTTGAGCAATATTGATCAGCGGAGGGCGGTGCGCCGGCCTTCTTTCCTACTCGGCGGCGGCTGGCGGCGTGTTATTTTTTATAAAAAAATTTTATGAACAAATTAGTAAATAGTCTTATAATCGGTAAAAAAAATTCTGTTTGCTAAAAGTGCTTCATATTAATGCAGGAATGACATATAATTACAAGAATAATTTAAAAGTTTATAATAACCATTGTTATAAACAATTCTTATGGAAAAATATCAAAATTTCAGATTTTTCCAAATTATAATTTCCTTCAATCGCCAGAACGACTTCAGGTATTTCATAAAATAATAAATATTTAATAATATTTGATCAAATATAACAATTTATATTTTTATAAATAAATTAGATAAACAAATTCAAAATGTTGGCCCTTTCGCATAGAATTTTTTTTGCACTGAAAACGTTTCAAGCTATTGGATGAATGACTGCTAGCCACAAAAATGTTAGAAAAGTTAACAATAATAATTGTTATAAATAATTTTCGTGATAAAACATTCAAATTTAAGGTTTTAACCAATTTTAATTTTCTTTAATCGCTATAATGGCTACTGATATTCCTAAGAAATGTATCTTTTATCATATTTAAATTATTCATTTGAAGGAACCAGATTTTTTCCACGTGAAATTGACAAAATTTGGAATTTGTTTATCTAAATTGTTTATAAAGATTTAAGTTGTTATATTTTACTAAATGTTAATAGATTTTATGCTTTCACGATGATTCATTTTGATAAAAAGAGATATTTCGGGTTTCACTCGTGTAAAAAACTACGAATTGTTTGCCGACGTTTCGTG
>NC_046666.1:93309733-93311109 GCF_010883055.1 Belonocnema kinseyi
TTGCAGTTTACATTTTCAGGGCTGACCTGAAAGGTCAGCCCTGAAAGGTCAGCCCTGAAGATGTGAACTGCAATGTTCACGAAACGTCGGCAAACAATTCGTAGTTTTTTACACGAGTGAAACCCGAAATATCTCTGTACTAAATGTTATAAAAGATACATTTTTCAGAAATATCAGTAGCCATTTTAGCAATTAAAGAAAATGAAAATTTGATAAAACCTTAAATTTGAATATTTTATCGCGAGAATTATTAATAATAATTGTTATTGTTAACTTTTCTAATATGTATTTAATCTCTCCCTTTTACGGGTTTGAGGGCCTCCGTTCCCTGTACATATATTTACAATTCCATCCTTAGTCTAACTTAACTACTACTTTTATTCTACTCTTTCGCATTACGTAGGATAAACAATAGTAACAGTAGTGATATTAATTCCTAAACCATCATATACCATCTATTGTGCTTCGAATCTATAATCTTTGTCCATCTCTCTTCTCCTTGTTTAACCAATAGCTCTAACTCTATGCCCTGCCACTCCATAACCCCTTCTCGAATATTACACACCCTTCTCATTTTTCTCCTTTCTTCCTCCCATTTTGAATTTCCCACATTACCTCTCGCTTCATTGTTCCGAATTTCGCCGAAACATGCTTGTGCAATTTTACTTCCCTCTCCCCTTTTTAGCTTCTCTTCAAACCTCCATGCTCTCTTAATTTGTCTAGTAACCACATTTTCTCTTCGTAACTCTTATTTCAACATATATCCTGGGCAACTCCAGCTAAACCCCATTACCACCTCAGGAATCGCTCATGCATGCTTTCTACTTTCTTATGTTTCTTCCATCCCCAGATCTCCACACCATAACACAATACCGCCTACACCAACGCATCAGACAAACAGACCCTCATTTCCCAATCATTCTTGACCCTTCTCTTTCCTATACCCCATACTTGGCCCATTACTTTACTCACACATTCAATTCTTTTCCTCACCTGCAGCTCGTTTCCCCCTTCTGCCTCAAACCAAAAACCTAGGTAACAGAACTCCTCCACAATTTCCACTTTTTGTCCGTTCATCTTCCAAACGTAATTTATTTTACTCTTTCTATTTCTGAAACACATCACCTTTGTCTTATCTACGTTCACCGTCAGCTCTTTTGTTCCCACATACTCCTCGAAGATTCTCATCATTAGGATCATCCCCTTCTCATCATCTGCTAATAGAACTACATCGTCCGCGTATGCTAGAGAGTATAGTTTGCAATTACCCAAAACCGTTCCTCCTTTCCCTTTCTCCTTTAGCTTCTCCTCTAAGTCTGCTAATAGGATACTAAATAGTAACGGACTCAAAGGGCACCCTTGCCTTAGACCTCGGC
>NC_046666.1:93311209-93321528 GCF_010883055.1 Belonocnema kinseyi
ATAGACCCTTAAAATAATCCGTCCATTCCTCCATTTCTATTTCTTCGTTAACGCCCTTCCTTTCTCCTCTATCCCTATTTATCACATCCCACACCCTACCCTCTTTGATCGCCTTTTCTACCTCTGCTTTATATTCTTCCTTTCCCCTCTGCCTTTTTATTTCCAGCATCTTCTCATGTTCTTTTTTCCTCCGGTTAAACTCCTCCTTCTCCATTTCCCCTCTTCTCCATTTGCTCACACACTCTTTTATTCTCTCTTTACTCTCCCAGCATTCCTTGTCCCATCAGCCTCTCTTTCCCCCTACTCTTTCTTCATTAGTACCCAGCTCATCCTTTACCTTTTCAATGGACCCCTTCAACCTTTCAATTAACGAGTCTATTCCCTCCTCTGTTTCATACCTAACCTTCTCCTTCTCCATCTTTTGTTTAAACTCTTTTAATTTATCTACCCCCCAGATTCCCATTTTCGTGTTTCGTTCGCACCCGTTAACTTTTCTAATATTTTTGTGACTAGCAGTCATTCATCCAGTAGCTTGAAACATTTCCAGTGAAAAAACAAAAAAAAATACTATGCGTAAGGGTCGAAATTTTTTATTTTTTTACCTAATTTGTTTATAAAAATTTAAATTGTTATATTTGATCAAATATTATTAAATATTTATTATTTTAAGAAATACCTGCATTCGTTCTGGCGATTAAAAGAAATTATAATTTTAAAAAATCTAAAATTTTAATGTTTTGCCACAAGAATTGCTTATAACGATGGTTATTATAAACTTTTAAATTATTCTTGTAATTATATATCATTCCTACATTAATATGAAGCACTTTTACTAAACAGAAAAATTTTTTATCGATAATAAGACTATTTCCTAATTTGTTCACAAAATATGTTTAGAGCAAATAAATGGACTAATGAGACCAAATAATTTGTATTCTATGAGTCCCTATACATTCATTTAAGATAATATAAAGTGTACCTAATCAGTTATTAAAGCGTAAAAAATTTCAGTTTTTCCATACTTTGAGTAAAAAAATTATTAATAAACAAGTAGAAGAGACAAAAGTTCAGATCCTCAAGCTCTTCAGAATCTCATTAACTTTTTTTTTTTAATAATTAAATATCAGACCAAAATTGACGGCTCTGGACATTTTTGAACAAAAGAAGTGCATTTCCTCCCACTGTGCGTCGGCGCGCCGATGCGCTACCATGCCGACGGCGCTGTATTCGAATCAGCGGCGGCACGGCGTGGCGCGGCTTTGTTTCCCTTCAGTTGCAATAGCGTATTTCAAAACTTATCTATTAAATATTGAAAACTACTTTTTATTTTAATTTTTTTCGAATAATTCAATTCCAAAGGTTTATAAGTTAGCAAATTTACATTTTAAACAGCAAAAATTACGAAAAATTAATTTTTTATGTTAGCAAAATTTGTGGAATCAATTTTTATTATTTTTTCTAATGTAATAAAAAAATTTATTTCTACAATTTAAGCAGCTTACGCTTTGATACGTTAAACATAGTTTAAAGTTGTATCAAATTGATAATTATTTTTATTTAAAAGCAGTAATGCAATTGTAATTCCTTTGAATTTTGAGTGATCAATTTTCAAAGTTTTAAATTCTTTCTATTTTCGAAATTTTATTCTGAAATAATTTCATTTGCCGATTCTTGAATTGAGAAAAACCTCTCAAATTCCGAACGTTTTGAATTTATTTTTTACCACTTATTTTTATTATTATTAGTATTTTTTTTAATTATTTAGTATTAATAATGTCGAAAACATCTATTTCTGAACAAACACCGGCAATTTCTTAGTTCAAATACTTGAAATAAAATACTTTGTATTTCAAGGTCTGTCCAGTTATATCAGAAAAAGGCTTCTTAAAGCCCTTTTTGAAAAAGGCCGTTCTCTTATAGGCAAATAAATTTATCCATGTTTTTTTATTTGAAAGAAAATAAATATTTTGACCGTTTCTCTAGCCATTTTTATGTCTTGTGTAGTTTAACATGTGAAATGTTTCCAAATTTTACTTCTTAGATTTTGGTCAGGAAATTATGAGTCAATTTATATCAACTTTTATATGCTTGATCACTTATCAGTGAATATTGCATTTATCGCATTTTTACATCTAAGAAATGTTATGCAAAAGTTTTAGGCACACTGTAAAAAAAGGTGTGGAATTTTAGTACGCTAAACGTATGTAAAAAGTGAACTCACGCGCAGCGGTGTGAAATTAGTATAGAAATGTCTAAGATTGTATAAAAGTGTAAAATTCTCAACTGAATTGAAACTTAATATGTGACGTTAAATAAAACAACGGAAAGTGGAAAATTTTTGCAAAATATCAACCTAACTTCAAATACTCAAATCATTAAGATTATATTAAGAATATATTTATAATAACGGAAGCTTATATGGCATCAAATTTATAATATAAAATCGGTCACTCGCATTTATGCTTTCGACGAAAGTGAGCTATAAAGTTTGCAAACTAAAATGTACGTTCTCTCATAACACGCGATCAAATATACGAACGAATCTATAATCACTATAAAGTGGAGAAATTTTCGTCAGAAAATAGAAATTTATGCGGAGTCGGTAATTTTACGAGTCTGGGGAATTTCACTATGTACAGCGTTAGTCCTTTTTTTACACAATCTGAGCGTAGTGATTTACAACACGTCGTATGAATTTATGAAAAGTCATAGAATTAAACCTGTAAGAGACGTCATTCTACACAACCTGTAGAAATTTACCATATCTGGGCCAGATCAGGCCCCTATTTAGGATGTCCAGATCTGGGCCCTATCGGGTAGAGAGTTTCATTTACGGTCTGGTGCTAGGCAGATTACCCTACCGGGGGCACATTTTTCCCGATCGGGGCTCGGCCAGCGCCCCACCAGAATTTCTGCAAGGGAAACAAAAAATATGTTATTTAACATTTTATTGCACCTTGAATTGTAAAATTCCCGAAGAATGAAATGTTTACAGAATAGAATTTCCAAATTGAAAAATTCTGCAATAATACTATTCCTGAATTATGAAATTATCAAATAATCTGTAATAATAACGAATTAAAAAATGCACGTTTAATGAAATTCCCGACAATTTATAATATTACCGATTTTCACAATTTCCGAATAATAAAATTCCCCACAGAAAATCGTCGAATTACACTATATCCAAACTAGAAGATAACTCAATTTAAAAAATATTTCTTTCACAAATATCATTTATTAAAATACAACAATCGCATATTTTTATAGAGATTTTTTGTATGGTACATGTTTTTCAAAATTGTTGTTTGAATTTAAAATGGCAATAATTGAAAACAAATTGTATCGAGAAATATAATTATTCGAAACTTTAAGCATGAGAAATACTGTATTTTTTAAATAAAAAAAATCAATTATTTTAATTTTAAGAAAGAAATAATCTATTTTTTCAATTATAAATTGTTCAAATGCATACATTTTAAAATTGGGGAATTTGCTAGTTTGACCATTTCATAATTTGGCAAGTTTCTGTCCGGAATTTTATTATTCGGGAATTTCCCAATTAGGTAATTTTATTATTCTGCAATTCTGATTTTCGAAAATTATATTATTCAGGAATTGTCTTGTTCACAAATTGTATAGTTTAGGAAATTTTTGTTTGCAATTTTTCAGTTCTCCCCTTTAACTTTTTCTATTAATTTTTTAATAACTTGTTTCGTTTGTACAAAAATTTTATTTTTTTGATTTTTTAACCGCGTTACAAACTTCACTATCGTTAAGAGCTTTTAAATTTACTTACTTTTTATCAGATTTTCGGCTTTGTCAGCTATACAATTTTTTTTTTGGCTTATTCGTTTCAGGTTCAATAACGTACAAAACTTTGATATTCAATATAATCCTTCAGTCACTGAGCTAGCATTCTTACGCCACTAACTTTTTTACTTAGAAAGCAGAGGAATCAAATTTTCTCGATGATAGTAGGCACAATCCAATTCGAGTAGTTCTACCAAAGTTATCCGATATACATAAAACGACAACAACGATGACAACTGCAGACAGGCAGACATCCACTTAAAAGCTATTTTTGCTGACTTATATGGCCTCAAAACGTCGATAACCTTAAAAGTATTTTTCCAATTGAAAGGAAGTAATAACATTTTTCAGGATAAAAACTTATCCCCTGCAGTCAATGAATTTCGAAAGAACAGTCAGTGCTTCATCTTTACCTATTTAAATTTGGGTTCTGATGCGGCCCATTTCAGAATATCTATACATAAACTGATTGAGGCCCCTATCAGAATATCTATTCTAAAATAAACTGGTTGGCATCCCTATTAAAATATGTACTCTACAAAAACGAATGGGTTTTTAAAGGTTTCAGTACATAGAAATAACGTTCTTATTTGTATATAAACTCTTTATTCTCGAAAACTTGATTTAGGGCACTAATGAATATTTTCTTGGGGGCCAGGCAGATATTTTTCAGTTAAAAATGAGATTATGTTAAGTAATATTTTTATATTATTTTTAAATTACATGAAAATGCTTAAACTCTCTTGATTTTTTAAAAAATCATTTAAATACTTTCTAAGATTTTAAATTCCTGTACTCACTTTTTAACCACATTAAATCCACTGAAATGACACAAAATCCCTTAAAAGCACTGAAAATCTCTTGGACTCATAAAAAGTATTTTAAAGTCTCTAAAATCTCTTGAAAATTCTTGTGCTTTTTGGAATTCTTCTAAAATCTTTTAAACTTCTTTAAAATTGCTTGAAATATTTTTAAATTCATTTATTTATTTACTTCTTTTCTAATTAAAAAGATTTTTTAAATCCCGTTAAATTATTTTGAAATAAATTAAATACTTTTAATCATTGAAAATATTTTGTAATTACAAAGTAATACATAAACTCTTTTGAAATTTCTTGAAAATTTTTAAGAATCATTTACAATAATGTAGAATCATTAAAAACTTGTAGAGCGTAAAGGGAAATTGCGGAATATGTTAAACACGTTAAACATTAAACAAACGCTTTGGCTGGGGCGAGGGACGCGGGGAATATCGCTACCTTCGCACAGTAGGGACTTGCAGCTACACTTTATAGAACTGATGTCTAGATCTCCCTTCTAAAAAAAATCAATTGAGATCGATAAGAAACAATATATATAATATCTCAATCGTTCCGAATCGTGTTTCTTAATTGTGCCAAAACGATTAACAAAGATTGAGCATTTTTCATTTCCAATTGTTTCGAATCGGGTACTTGGAATTTGCCACGTGATGGCAGTCTTTTGTCTGGCGGGAATTATTTAAAGACAGTTATTTTCTTTTTCGGAATAATATAAATTTGAAACAGTGTATATTATGAAACAAAGTAAATAAACATTTTGTAAATAATTCTTACCCGATGAAAGTGGTGCTACAAAAAAATTTTTCTAATAGTTTTTATTGTTAAAACTATAAAATCAGATACACGGTAAAAATAAAAAAGTGGATTTTGTGATAATAAAGCAAAATTGTTATTTTTTATTATGCGCTCTTGGGTTGTTTATTTTAATGCGAATTTTTACAAATGTTTATAAGTTTTAAAATCGGTTAAGATTTTTAAAAAAGTAAGCGAATAATTTAGAAACGCGAAACTTCAGAAAAGCGATTAAAGTTATATTTTATTATATAAAAATGCCAAGCTGTTAATAATTGAATGAAATTAAACAATTAAAAATTAATATTAGAGACAAAATATTTTTTTCAGAAAGAGGTCACCATTTTTAATTATTCGCAATTATTAACAAATAAATTTATTGTATAATAAAAAAAGTTTTTATTCTAAATTTTTAGTTTATTGAAATATAAGTACTCAAAATGATTGGCAAAATTCTTTCTAAATTGAACAGTGAATTCACATCAATGTCGGTGATGTTATATTCGGTAATCCTTAGATTATGAATTCCCTTTTACCAATAATGATTGACGTAAAACCAATTTTTTCTATTATTCGCAAGATAGCCACTAAAATTGAAGAAAAAATTTGGAATAATTTCCTGGTTAAAAAATTTTTACACCAGTTAATTAAATTCAAATTTTAAGGTTTTTAAGCTGAAAATTGATGACTTGTAGAAACTTTTTATAAATAAAGCATTTGAAATTGTAGAATATGGATTCAGAATCCTTTAACTTTGTTTAATTTAAAATTATGCCACGTGAAATTTAAGTATGAAAAATATACATTTGAATCTTGTTACGATTTGATTTGAATTAGTAAAAATGTAGACTTCAAAAATATCATTTTAAAATTCAGGTTTCTAAAGGGCTTACATTTGAACTTAATAATTTCTTAATTTTAGCATTTCAAACTCATGTATACAATTAGCATGCATACAATTCAATTTTGAACCGAATGAAACCTAAATGATTCTAATATTATACAATTAATAATTTCAAACCTTTAAAATACAAATATTTAATAATTCGGCATTACAAACCAAATTATTTGAAATATTCCAAATTTAATATTTTAAATATTTAAAACTAGAATGGTTAAGAATTTTAAATCAAGCATATCTATAAATTTAAAATTGTTATATTGAAAGAAACTTAAAAGGATCAGATCAGTTTTTCTACTAAAACTGTAAGGAGTTACTTATAATTTATTTAGTCTGAGTTTCAAAATATTGGCGCCATCCTACCTTTTGTAATGTTTCAGTCGTTTTCAATTGGGTATCCATTATTCTGGGTTAGGGGTTAAAAGATTTCACTACAGCAATTTCATTTTGCCTTAATTATTCACAAGCACATTTTTACTCTGTCAAACCAATAAACACGTGCGCGTCATGTGGGTTACAAACGAAAACTCCAGAGGGCGTATTGCAGACAAGTGCATTTACCCAATTCAATCCGATTGGGAACAATTGACACAGTTAGCAACAATTTAAACCGATTAAACTTTTGATTTCTCTTAATCGTTATTAATCGGGTCCAATCAATTATTTCTAGGTGGGCTTATACTGAAGTACTTCACAAACACTCGATACCTCGAATCGAATCAACGGGGAGACTGTCTGAACATACTTTGATCCCGTTAGGAGTATACGCCACATGGCGCAGCTATTGCACTCCCCGCACCTCACTCCGCTGGTAGGAGTTTAAAATTTCCAAAATGGCCAAAAGTAACCACGGTAACTGTTCGTTGTTGTTTTTTTCACCGGCACATACTGCGAAAATTAATTTTCCAATCTTCTTTTTTCATAAAAACAGATTTTCATATAGAAAATAGTAATAGTTATTCTGACAATTATTTATGTAATTCTACTTGTTTTTATATTGTTTCCTGCATATTTTTTTTAGGGTTTAGGTCCACTGTCTGAAAAGTATCTGGTATCTTATTTTAGGAATATAAGTATACGCTAGATGGCTCCAACGTCGACTTTGTTGCGATAAATCTAAAGTATTGAGTGACCACCGCCTGATCAAAAACTCTCAATACCTCAAATGTGATTTCTACGAAAGTTTTCAACGTTTTTTCATGAATTTCTTCATACATTTTATTGAAATTTTTTGATCGGAGTTCAATATGATGTTTGCAGAACTCTTGTAGAGTTATTATACATTTGTTCTACATTAAATCCTGAAATTTATAAAATATCTATGACATTAGTTCAAGATTCGCTCTTATCCCCGACTATAGAAATAATTCAGGAAAGATTAATACACTTTTTTCCGTGTAGGCAAGTAATATATCACTGTAATCGGAAAAATTTGTAGATGTTGATAATGCTATCTTCAAACGGCTAGTTAAAAAGATTAAAGTTTTTAAATTTCCTTACGTTGACATGCCTGTGGACAAAAGACCCTTGCTGGAGTAAGCTCACTCACACTGTGGTCCATGAATAGACCGAAAAGTAGTAGAAGAAATTAAGTTGGGACGGACTTGAGCATACCTGAAAAGTGAACAAAAAGTTTTCTGACCGCTGCTATATTTGCACGCTAAAAAATAGGAATACTTTCCGTTCATTCGGTCCGCCAGGGAATAACTTGAACACTAGCACGGGTAAAACAAAGATTGCTCTTTTATTTTGCCTCATCCAGTCTTAATTTTTTTGGTCTGTCGAGATCACATAACATTTTATTTTCGAAGAATTTATTTCACTACATATTTATAAAAAACTGTATAAATTTTTATACATTTCGTGTAATTAACCTAAATCCTATGCTAAGTGTAAGAAATTACTAAAAAATAAACGCCTCCCAGATCTGGGTGGTACCGGGGAAATCAAACACTCGGGGCGGACAAAAACCAGCTAGGGGAAGGAACCCCGAATTAAAACCAGAAATGAGTATGTTAAAAACGACATACCTTAAGGGAATAGCATTACCCCACTGATTCCGATCGGGTTCCAACCCCCGTGGTCAGTGCCGGTCCCATGGATTTTGGGGAGGGGGGGCAAACATACTTGGACAGGAGTATCTGTGAGGAGATCGGGGGTCCTTTCGACGTCACGGAGGGGGTGAGCTTCAGGGAGAAACTGAAGTGGGATTGTGCTGAGAGGGGCAATCCTCTTTTTCTCAACTGTCTGGAAGAGACTAAGGAGGTCCTCAAGGAGCTACAGAAGACGAACGACAAAATGGAGGCTTTCGATCGGACACAGCAGAATATGTTCCACATAATGTGCGATGGTCCGCGCGACGCGAGCCATCTTATCCAATGACTTCATGGTCGAACGAAGCTCTTAGGAGATTATTTCCTAGAGCACGAACGACGGGTCTGCAAGAAGGTGACAAAGAGTATCAACGCTGCAAAGGCTAAGACAGGGCGAGGAAAGGTCTTCGAGACAAAGAAAGAGGACGTTGAGGACCCAGGTGGCAATAGCGACGACCTCAAATCCCAAGAAGGAGGATGAAGGGATGCCTACATATGCACCGAATAAAAAAAAGATAATGAAGAAGCAGAGGCGAGTTCGACCCAAGGCGGTTTTTATTGAACCGGCTGAGGGTTCCAGTTACGCAAAGGTTCTGAAGGACCTTAAGAAAAAGCTAAAACCCGACACATTTGGTGTCAAAATCAAGGTTGTCAGGGAGACCAGTTGAGCAGAGCTCCTAATTGAGGTGGGCCCTGTCGCTCATGACAGGGAAAAACTGACATCTGCCATTAGGCAGGTGATCAGTGAAGGGAGCTGCGTTCGCGAGCTTATCCCACGCACAAAGGTGGAGGTTTTTGACTTGGACACAAAAACCGATGGCGATGAGGTCGAGGCTCCCGTCAGAAGACATTTTGGCGATCAGCCTGTAGGACAGATCAGAGTCTGTCTCACAAAAAGGGCCTTCAGAGGAACTCTGAAGGGCTTCGTGGAAATGACAGAGGAAATGGCAGAAAAACTAGCATGCGCGGGACACCTGAAGGTGGGTTGAATGTCCTATCGTGTGCGTAAGAAGACGGACATAAAAATATGCTACCGATGCCTAGGCTTTGGCCATGTGGCAGAGGTTTGCAAAGGTCCCGATTGAACGCGAGGATGCTGGAGGTGCGGCAAGGAGGGCCGCAAGTCTGCGGAGTGCAACAGCGCCCTGCTGTGCTTTCTCTGTGCCGCAAAAGAAGACAAGCCTCGGCCAGATCACCTGCCGGGAAGTATGAGATGTTGGTCGTTCCGAGAGGCAACTTCGTTGAAGAAGCCTCAAGGACGACCAAATTAACCAGCCACACCCAAACAAGATGCCCGAAGGCCGGCGAGCCCGATGAGCGGTACCTCCGCACTACCGAGGACGATGCGTGCATCTTGGTTGGGACAGAAGAAGAAACCCTGAACAGACCATCGTTTGGGGATAAGGAATTGCTTGGCGTTCAGAGGGGCAGCCTCGTTGAAGAAGCCTTTTGGATGCCCAAGCTATCATCGTAGCTGGGCAGCTCCAACAGCAGGCCCAGATATACAAGAAAAGGCCAAGCTGGCGAAAAAGAAGAGGGCCGAGGCACGGATAAAAAACGGCACCCCCTGAAGTAATACGAATGCGCTTCCGGTGGGAATTATGCAAAGGAGAAAGGGTGATGGTTTTTAGTCGGTCGTTGGTTATCATCACTATAATGGTCAAATTAAGATCTTGATGTAGATTCATATGTATTCAGATCATTGTAATGATGCTATCAATATCCCGACACTACTGAGAAGAGCGGACCCTTCTCGGTGTGTGATAGCACTTTTTCCACCTTCCTTCGTAAAAAAATGAATACATACCAGGTGTATACATATGAAACCGGTATTTTTTCAAGAAAAAAACACATTTATTTCAAGAGAATGATAACAAATATTTTATTCAAAGTATGCGC
>NC_046666.1:93321628-93331029 GCF_010883055.1 Belonocnema kinseyi
TTAGCACAAATGGTAAGTTCCGACAGTGCCTACAAGTGTGCCTACTGGCCGCTAAATGGCAATACCGGTTTCATATGTATACACCTGGTATATACATATATACGTACGCACATTATTACATGCATGTTTTGTGTCATAATTAACATTTTTAAATTTTATTTCAAGTCTTGTCAAATTTAGAAAACTGATTCCACAATTTTCGAAAAATAATAAAATCAAGAGTAACACCCACTCTTTTAATTGAAATCAAGAGAACGTTGAAATATGCTTAGTTCTCATAAAAAAATATTTAATCGTGCAATAGCAAATTGTGTGCGTCAAAAGCCCGAAATCGTCATTCACCTTTATTTCTTCTCGAAGTACCACTTCAGATTCCATTTAATTTAAAATTGAATGTACCTGCATCTTATCACTCTTAAAAATATCTGATGTTAGATTTTTAACGTGAGTACAGGTGCTTGGGGGTTAGGTTTCTTCATTATTTTCTTATCTCAACTTTTCCACTTAAAAAACAAGTGTCATTTATGTTTATTTAGGAAAAAAATATTACGTTCTATTATCTATAATTGCAAATTACTAACAACATTGTTTTTAATGGCAATTTCTTATACTGAGGTTTTTAATTTAATATATAAATGTGTATTAAATGTATATAAAACTTGCAAACATTTTTAACAGTGTACAAAATGAAGGTTGACTTGTCGAATCTGGTACTTTTGGCTTGCTGCTAAGTAACCTTAAACGAGTTAATATTGTTTATGCAAAGTCAGAAATTACATGACATTTTATCATCCTCTTCATTTAGATTGAAAGACTATAGTCTTTCACTCTAAAAAAATGTGTAAAATCAAGGGCAGATTATATAGAATTTAGTCTGGATTTTAGCAATTTTCCCAAATTTTCAGGATCATGCTTCTAGGTTTGGCAAAGACTTCAGAACAAGATTGCAATGTGTTAATTTTGGCAAGACAAAACTTTTTACTTTGAAGCTATATGTGACGTATGCCGAAGAAAGGGAGCTTACTCTGAAATGTGAGATTTTGCAGGACGAGCAGTTGAATTCGACTCGATTGGCCAGACTTTTAGGAGAGAAGGAAGACTCATGAAATCTTCCCTCTCCACTTACCACTACATTCTCACGGAAGGAGATAAGTCATAGACGCGGCTCACGGACAGCGTATAAATGAGACGCGTCGATGGTGTGGTGAGTGTTGGAAGATGTTTCACGGAATCTCGAGCTCTCGAGCCAAAGTCCTATTACCCGGGTACCCAACAACTCAATTATTAGCAATAATAATGTTCGGATATTTTTTCCGATGATTTAATTAAAAAGAGCAGCTCAAAAACTATTGAAATGTGTAAAAACTTTGATTTCGATTTTTTTAGAGTAAGCCCTCTTTCATCGGCGCACTTCACATATACTTTTGCACTCCTACACTCTTAATAATGTTTCGAATTGTACAACACTTCTAAAATACTTCTACGATATAAGCGTAAGCTAAAATTGCAAACATGGTATTGGAATTACGAAATTGCAATACATTTGTTGTAAGTGTTGGAATTCGTGAATACTCCATCTAGCATTCCAATATTCATGTATTAAAGCGTTTGTAAGAAGTAATCTGTACACAACGAATTCACGGAATTCATAGTATTTGTCTGGAATTCGCGCAATTTATGGAATTCAAGGAATTCACGGAATTTATGAAACTCACGGAACTCACGAAATTCACAGAATTGATGCAGTTAAAGGAATTCGTATAATTCAAGGTTTACATTATATTACGGCATCCACTGAATTTTCGGAATTCATCTCACTCGCGGGATGTACGATATTCACAGAATTGATTAAATTCATGGAATTTACGAAATTAATGGAATTCACGAAATTGAATATAATCACGGAGTTTACGCATTTCAAGGAATTCGCGGAACTAACGGAATTCATGGAATTCTCAGAATTGATGAAATTGAATGAATTCTCGGACTTTATGGTATGCACGGAATTGATGAAATTCAAGAAATCCATGGAATGAAGGAATTCACTGAAATCACGGAATTCACGCAATTTATGGAATTCGCGGAATTCAATGCATTTGATGAATACGAGGAATTCATGGAATCGAAATAATTCATGATATTTAAGGAATTAAAGGAATTTATGGAATTCATAGAATTTCTGAAAGTCCACGAATTTCATGCATTCCGTAAATCCCGTGATTTTATTAAATTCAATGCAATGAAACCCTTGAATTTCGTGAATTCCATGGATTACACGAATTCCTTAAATTTTATGAACTTATTGAATTCAGTGAATTGCTTGAATTTCGAGAATTCCTCAAATCCCGTGAATTGCATGAATTCCATGAATCCCATAAATGTGTTGAATTACTTGAATTCCGTACATTCTTCAAATTACTTGAATTCCGTACATTCTTCAAATTACTTGAATTCCGTAAATTCTTTAAATTCCGTGGATTCCATAATTTACATGAATTCCAGGAATCTTGTGAATTTCGCGAATCTTACGAATTGATTTTTTTCGTGGAGCAAGTGTGCTGATCAATGATTTTAATTTGTTTGTTCGCTAAAACAGGTGTCGAGATATCCAGCCTTTAACCTTGGCGCGTCTGCTACAGATCTATATCGAAAAATTATTTGAAGTTAGTGTGAAGCTTGAATTAAGGAGTTAGCAGCACAATTGTGAACTGAGAGCGTCCTTACTCACCCTCCTCGTTTTAAGTTTGCTGCCCTCTTCTTCGCTTTTTGGACATTATTCAATTTTGCCCTGATGGCCTCATCCAAAATAACCTTTCTTGGGTTAGTCAGTCGAGGAAAGCGGCCACTCACATAACCTAAGAATAAATTTATTAAATAATATACATTACATCTTTCATTGATGTTTCAATACCTTCATAGGTATAACAACATCATTATTATTACTTACATAATATTGCGTCCACTTTTTCTCCATCCAACTTGGATAATGCCGGTATCCCCTCACGTAAATGGAGATTACATTCCCCTCCTGTGACAGATGACCTCTCCATCGTGTTCGTGTCGAAGAAGTAGGTCATCATGTCATTGGTTATCTTCTTGGCATTGAAAGACGACCAATTCCGGGTCGCTGTGGAAGGAACTGCAACCAGCGACGTTGTTTGTAATGATTCCTGCTCTGAATTCCACGCCAGTCTGCTGATGCTCCTCACTGCCTTTAACACAAAAGACAAATTATCACATAATTCAGAAAACTTACGTTCTTTATAAAACTTTTAAATTTATTTCATCTTACCTTGCAATGTTTGTTTTTATTTTCGTTTTTCTTCATTTTATCCATTGAAGAACAAGGCACCTTGTCAGAGGCGTCCTTGTAGGGAGGCACGATTCCCATTTCTTCACTATCCTGTAATATACAAAGACTTATTTTTAAACGTATAAAGGTGTTCGTACAAATTTCGCAAAATCGTACAAACACAAGCAAATCCTACTCTTTAAATACACATTAGAACACAAAACTCTCACCCTCTGACTCTCTCTACTCTTACCTCAGGCTTACAGATATTAGATATATCGTCGGGTACATCGTTGCTTGCGGCCACGTCCTGTAATTCGACACAGTTGTAGAATATAAATAAAAAGTAAATGAAGACTTATTTTTATATTTTTGAACAGCAATTTCCGACAGAGGTTTGTAGGGGTTGCGTGCGTACATGTATATTTTAAATTTGCGCTTACCTCCTTTAATGCTTTTTATTCTACACTTGTTTCTTCTATCGACCTTATTGCTGCTTTGTTGGTACTCATCTGAAAAATGAAGATACGTACTTTAATTATCACTAAACTATTTTTTAGAAAATATAACAATTCTGCGTGTATCAATAATAAAATTTACCTACTTTTTGCACGGCTGTATGGTGCAGCTCCTGGTACGAACAACGGGCCGCGATTTCTTTAACATCCTGAAAAACACGACCCTCGGTCATTAAAGCCGCCACTTTCGCCAGGAGTCCGGGATTAGATTTGAATTCTCCTTTCAGCTTTACAAAAAAATGTTTCATATTAACGATGTATCTCTAAATATTACGATTTTTCCATATGCCTGGTAAGTTCAAATTACCTTCCAACAACTTCTCTGATTCATCCTTTATAGGCAGCTCGATTTCTTGAACGCAATTCTTCATTAGCTCTTGCTGTTTTCTCAGCTTCGCAAGTCGCATGGTTTTCAACTTCTTCAGCTCTTCTTCCTTTTCAAGGTTCCTTTGTTTCTTAGGCCATTTTACGTCTGTCGTGAAGTTCTTATCTCATTTCTTTCTTTTCAAATTCTTGCGGCTCTTCTTTGTGGCATCCATCACGCCATACTTTTTGAGTGATTTCACTTGCTTTATCACTACTGACCACACTGTAATTAAAAGAAACTTTGAAACCAACATATTTCAACAATAAATCTTTCAGAAATCGTGTTTTACCTCCGCATGAGAGAATAATTATGAGATTTTCCTCCCATTCCGTTTTTTCGGCGAGTTCCTTCTTCATCATGCGTGGTGGCCCAATTATGCAGCTGGGCCATTTTAGTTTCAACATTTTTTTGTGCTGATGGCCTTCCTGATTTCTTCAGAGTTCAACTGCTTTGCTAACTATTCAGCGTACGCGAACACGTACTTTTCTTCACTGCTGTCGTTCCGGACTTCGTAGATAATGCACATATTGCCCGAACTCTAGCAAACAAACAAAAAATGCATACTTTCGGAATCAGCTTGAATGTACTCGTGTCAAAACAGGGATGTCTTCCGCAAACATAATTGGAAATATAATTCTAACAAAAGTAGAAGAAAGAGCGATTTATTTTCATCATCGAATATCTGAAATATGCTTTTATGTAAATAAATTCTTTAAAAAATGAACAAATACTACCGAAAAAATAACATTTTAGTAAGACACATTTTTCTAAATATCATTTCAAAATTAGTATAGTGAAAAACGATTTCTTATTACCTATACTTTTCTGCGATGTACATTTGTCCATACGCAGTATCTACCTTGCGGAGCCATGTGCACTACGGGACTACTGCGCAGTCTAATTTATTACAAAATTATACTATTATATGCAATTCAATTATACAAAATTATAATCTATGGCTCATAAAAATCTACGACGCAGTTGGTGTCCTATAAATACCTACTGTGCATACCTGCATGTCTTAGATATCTACCGCAGTTTAATTTATCACAAAAGTCTACTGCGCAGTTTTGTGTCTTACAAATACCTACTGCGCAGTTCTATGTTTCATAAATACCTACTGTGCATCCCTAATGGTCATAATTATCTACTGCGCAACTTTACTTAATATATGACTTTATTGCGCAGTTCTAAACACTTCAGGATTCTGCTGCGCGAAATGATGTGCAAAAACAGTGTATGACCTAGCCTGATGTTTCACAGATATTTATTGCGCATCTCTACATATCTTAGATATCTAACGCGCTGTCTAATTTATCACAAAAATCCTCTGCACCGTTTTTTGTGCTATAAATACCTACTGCGCATTTCTAAATGCCATATGTATATTCTGCACAGCCTAACTCACTCTATTGTGCAGATATGAACACTGCAGGACTCTACTGCGCAGAATAATGTGCAAAATCAGTGTGCGGGCCAGTCGTATGTTTTGTAAATACCTGTTGCGTAGCCTTACGTATCATATGTATCCACTGCGTAACCTTAAGCACCACATGAATCTATTGCGCATCTCTACGTAGTCCAGCACTCTACTGCCACCCCCACGACCCCCCTTAAAACAGTTTCACCCTTTTTTTCATTCTTCAGTAATCCCACTCTTTGACCATGAAATTCCTAGACTTATAATAGAATATTTATATACTGTTATTAGAAAATACTTTCAAACAACTTCACAAAATACCTCAACTACAAAATAATATTCTTCTATGTATTTCAAATAATATTTCGAAATAATCAAATGTATTTTGTAGCTGTATTTGAACTACATAAGCTTAGTTCATTTTCCCTGTGATGTATTTCAACTAAATGGTGCTGAAATACATGTATTTCAGCACCATGTAGTTGAGGTATTTTGTGCCCAGCTCTGGTGAAGGCAAGCAATTTTAACGTACAAATATATAATTTGTAAAAGAACAGAGGCAACAAGGGATAGTTTGATAGGGACGCCTGCGGAAAGTCAATATGTGGGGGCGCCTTCCTGAAAAGAAAAAAAATGCAGTAATTACTATTATTATGCGTGAAACTGTTAATCTCACTATTAAAACTTGACTCGCGTGATATTTAATATTTATACTTTTTAAAAAACAATAAATTTATTCGTTTATTTTGGTGTGATTTTTGTTCTCTAAAGCAACTTTAATTATTAATTAAATCGAAGAATCGTAAAAACATATTTAAGAATAATTGGCCAAACATTCATGTGATAGTTTCTCCGCATGAAATTGTTGTAAATTTAGATGTGAATTTTCAATCCGCGTGAACTCTGCATTACAATTAAAACGTTAAAAAAATGTTTTTCAACAACTTTTAGCACTGCATGAAATCGTACTTCTTTTTGCACTTAATGTACCTCTTGTAAATGCCCATGAAGGTTGACTTTGTTAAAAATTTTAACTTTGCAGTGTTCGGATTCCATTTTTACTGTTAGTAATAAGCGAAAGATTCAACCGTGCTGTCATTATTGCACAATAATATGGGTTAAAATGTACCGCCAGTCTCGCTAGGCAACAGTCGCGACACACGACGGCCTTCACCCTCGCGACAAGGGAAAACTGCATGATGGTAGGGGCGAATAGTAAGGTGTCGAGTTACTACAGTGGTCGGCAAACTTTTTGCTTAGTATTCAGATATGGTAAAGCTCATCCGACTTAATTTTTTCAACTACTTTTCGCTCTATTCATGTACCTTAGTATGAGTGAGCTTTCTTCAGCAAGGGTCTTTTGTCAACAGGCATGTCAAAGTAGGGAAATTTAAAAAATTTTAATTTTTTAACGAACGAATTGAAAATAGTATTATCAGCATCTGTCAATTTTTTGATTACAATGATATATTACTTGCCTAGAAGTGGAAAATTTGAAGAAGTTTAATATCAACCCTGGCGGACCGTAGGAACCGAATCGAGCCTCTACAAAGTACCCGTAAAGACCCCATTGGGTCCCTATTCGGTTCCTTTTCAAAAAACTAAAAAAAACAGCAAGATAAACTTTTAAAAAAGAAATTCACTTGAAGCCGCCTTCGCCAAATGTAATTGACAGGTATTTTATTTTTTTAAAGTTTTGAACGCTGCAAGAAAAAGTATTGGGATTACTCCGTGAGCTTCTAATGAAAATTTTAACGTAGAATCCGATTTTCAACCATTTAAAAGTTGATTTTGCTGTTTTTTAAGTTTTTTAAAAAGGAACCTAATGGGGACCCAATAGGGTCTTTACGGGTACTTTGTAGAAACTCCATTCGGTTCCTTCGGTCCGCCAGAGAATAAATATCAGCTTTACAGTCAATTTAATACTAAATACTTCTCAAATTTGCAACCTTTATAGACAAATTACATGTCTTTGTAATCGTAAAAATACGGAGAATCGAAATATATTACATTTAGTCCCTGATTGCAAAGTTACGAATTTTTTTATCTCACTTTTTTTCCCCATTTTCTCACAAAGGATCTCTAAAGAAAGGGGTGGTCTGGCCAAACTCGCAGGTGCTGCCCTGAGAGTATGTCGTAGTTCGATAAACATGTTGTATAGTTAAATTAAAATCAAGCTTAGAATATAAGAAAAATCGTTTGCTGCAGTGCTCCGTTTTGTAAAAATAGAACCGAGGATGGATTTAAACTTTGCCGTTTTCAACTAGGAGAAAGAGAAAGATTATTAATGTAGATCATAAATTGTAGACGCGAACAATGGAAACCCAATTCAAATTCAATATTATGCGAAGTAATTACTCATACTTATGACTATCACAATATACTTCAAACATATGGAATCTAATGATTAAGTTGATAGTATGTAATTAAATTGCCTATGAGCATTTTTTATATAATAAAGCGAAATAAATCCAGAAGAAAGTAAGGTTAGGAATCCGTTTTTCTACAGATTTTTCTACAGATAAGAATGCTTTAGTATAATTTTGAAATAAATAATCCATATCACGTAAATGTATTTCTATAATTCGATATCAAGTTAGCGATTTTGCATTTGGCGGGGAACCAAGATTACATATATGTAATACTCCTGTTTTGCTAAGGGTACTGTCTGAAAGTTGTATTGTGTATATTGTTATACGTACTATGTTTACTAATGCATGCTGATTTAAGAAAATTTATTCATTGGTAAGTATTGAATAAAAAAAGAATGTACTATTTGCTTGATTCGAGGATAGGTTTTTATTTTCATATTTCGAAGGAGTAACAAATAACTTATCGGTGATATAGATACGGATATAAATATAACTTATTTTGAATGATTAAGAAGTCATGTATAAAAATGTATTTATTAGAGAAATAAAAAACTTTAATGCAAAACATAACCGGAAATGTATAACAAGCTAATCCATTGATTATTAAAAATAAAATGTAATGATTTTAGTGCACTTAGATGAATAAGAGAATAATAAAGAAAATTAGAAATTGTATTAACCTTTTTAAAATTATGAATATTTGAGACGATGGCTCTCTTCATTTTTGAAGCTGTAACCTTCAAAATCAATACATTGTACATTGCAAACCTTTGTGATTAAATTATTCTAGGTACTTTACGTATGGGCAATAATTAGTAACCTTAAAATTGTATGTCCTGCTTATTTTCAATAAGGAAATTATTTAATTATCACATTGTTATTATATTTAGAAATATATATATTTCAAACATTCTAAATAAAATAAAATCCGCTTTATGTGGTTTATTTTAATTTGTACAAAATTTAACAAGTATTTCTCCAAATAATAATTTATTTTAGGAGCAGTACTTTCAGTATTATTCTTGTTGTGGAAATAATAATTAAATATGATATGAAATTCATATTTTAACAATTATAAACTATTACCGCTTCAGTGTAATAATTTATATCTCTTCTTTCAATTACAACAAATTATGCCTCTAGTATTTAAATGAATATTTTGCGTATAAAAACCTTTTTATGCATACATTTTTCATCATTTGTAAATTTTATTTATGAGGAATTAAGTGAAATTTAATATTTACGAAAATTTTGAGGAAGCAACGTTTCGAAACAATTGCTGTGAATTGACGCATTACGCAAAACGCCACGCAAATCTGCAATAATAGGACGCCAGCCTAAGTCCCCTAAACAAAATAGGTGCGTTCCAGGGGACTACGTGGGTGCACTCGGAGCCGTTCCACGACGCTGGGTGAGTGTTAGGCTTCATTCG
>NC_046666.1:93331129-93340106 GCF_010883055.1 Belonocnema kinseyi
TGGATACTAGATGGCTTGAGGCAAATTGAAAGAGGGTTTTGACATTCATCACCCTCCATGCTCATCCAGAGAATTATATACGTATAGTATATAAGAATGAATGAAATTTATGAAAAAATGCCTGGATGAAAGGAATCGAATAAATGGAAAGAATTATGGTGGGACTATTATTTCGTTGAGAATATAACAATTTCAAAAAAATAATTCTTTTTGGTTGAAACTTCGTTTTAGGCGGTAGATTATTAACCTTCTTGATGACTAATTCTTCTTTTTTACTTAAAATTCATTTCCTCGGTTAATATTTTAAATAAGAGTTTCACGATTCCTTTAAGAAATTCAAAATTTTTGTCGAAATTTCATGTATTTTGTGAAACATCTGATTTCTTTTTGGTTGAAAATTAATGTCCTTAATGAAAATTGAATAACTTTAAATTAATATTTATATGTTCTACATAAACTTTTTTTGTCGATGACAATTATTGTAGGTTAGGTTTATAGAAGATGGAGAATTTCTTTAGAAATTCAAATATTTGGTTGGCGTTTCATGTATTTTGTGAAAAATCTTTGTTTCTTGGTGCAAAAAATTAATCTCTTTGGCGGAAAATAAGTTTTTATATAAAAATCCATTTTCTTAACCGAAAATTAATTTTTAGAACTGAAAATGTAACTATTCCAATTTTTATTGAAAATATTTTTTTAATAATTTTTAAAAAATTTATTTTACTCCTATATTCACTATTCTAAGGTTTTGAGGAGTATTCATTGATTTAAAATTGTTACGATATAGAGGTGATTTGCAGAAGATGTGGGTGAAATATAATAAGAATCAATTCACATTAATATTTTGGTATATTTATTACTCTTCTGACATAAAATGTATGAAATAAAATATACATGCATTATACATACATAATAAAATCAAATAAAATTCATACGAACATTGAAGTAATGTTATTAGTTCTGTTACAATTTGCAGAAAGCATATGGATATATTGAACCTGTGGCCTAATATAAAAATGTATATATACAATTTCTGAGCATTATATTTCAAGTATATCATTATAACAGATTAGATTAAAATGCAATTCAATGGTTCAAAAGTGAAGAACTTTATTAAGAACTTTTCCTTAAAGTTTAAAACTTTCAGGCTTTCATAGAAAATTGACGAATGGTTTAAAATTTATATATCGCTGCTGAAAGTTGAACTGAAATGTTTTTAAAAATTGAAATTTAAATACTTTATATTCTAATTTTTATTTTCCCTTTAAGAATTTATTTCTTTTTACTAAAAATTTCATGTTATTGCATTAAAATGCAATTTCATCCAACAATAAGTTCTTAATAAGATTGCTTACTTTTGATCCAGTAAATTGCATTTTAATTCAACAAACGTGAAATTTACACTAAAAAGAGATGAATTTTGAAAAATAAAATAAAATCGAGAATAAAAAGTATTTAAATGTCAATTTAAAAAACAAATTTCACTTGAAATTTCAGCAGGGAAATAAAAATTGTAAACCATTAGTCAATTTTCTTTAAAAGCCTGCAAGGTTTAAACAAAAAGGATAAGTTCTTTATAAAATTTCTCAATTTTTAACCAGTAAATTGCATTTTAATTCAACCCGTTATAATGATGGACTTGAAATCTAATGCTCAGAAATTTTATATACATTTTTCTATTACGCCAAAGGTTCAATGTATCCGTACGCTTTTTGCAAATTGTAACCGAACTAATAAAATTACTTCAATATACGTATGAATTTTATTTCATTTTATCATGTATCAAACAAATTTAATAAACAAATACATTATTTGAGCACTTATCGACGGAAAAATTCGTTTTTTTTCAAATGCCAGTCCTTTCAATTCGGAACTCCATGATAACTTTAGCAACATCCTTCATTATTTGATGGTTTTTTCTAAATTTAATAAACAAATGCATTATTCGGGCATCTGATGACGAAAAATTCTTTTTTTTTTCGATAGCAGTCCTTTTAATTGAGAATTTCATGTTAATTTCAGCAAGATTCATAATTAGTTTATAAATTGTATGATTTTTCAAACAAATTTAATAAAAAAGTGCATTATTTGGGCATTAGTCGACGGAAAAACTCGTTTCTTTCCAATGTCAGTACTTTCAATTGGGAACTTTACGATAATTTCAGTAACATTCATAATTACTTGATTAATCTTATGTTTTTGTGAATAAAATTTCGCTAAAGAACTAACAGATAAAGATCAGTCACCAGTGAAGTTTAACGCTGAAAGTCGAAGGAACTCTGCACGAGCTGTTGATTTCAATCGATTTAATTTATAGAACCTATTCAATCGTAGAAAGTGATATCAGTTCACGAGTGTCCCGACTTTTTATGTATTATAGAATTTTATTATTTCATCATTCTTTGTATTCAAACCATCTTGAGTTGGCCAACTGTCAGTACTGAATGTCAGTACTGACTAAAAAAAAATGAGTTTTTACGTGAACCAATGCCCGAATGATGCATTTTTTTAATTAAATTTTTTTTTCAAAAAATTATCAACAAATTATGAATTTTTCTAAAATTATCATGAGGTTCCTAATTTTAAAAAATTGACATAAAAAAAACTAATTTTTCTGACTACAAATGTCTGAATATTGCATTTCTTTATAATATTAACAAGAATAGTCTTAAGAGACATTTTTGTTATTAAAATATTGTTTACATTAAAATTTCTTGGAATATAACTTTTAAAAAACGTTAAATTATTGAAAACGATAGTAAACGCATTTTTAATAAATAATTTGTTTATAAACCATTTTTTTCTACATTGTGTCATGATGAAATATTTTTATAAAATGTAAATCCATGCAACATCGACGTTTACAACAATTTTCTTATCATTGACGAGCACCAGGCACGTCCAACAGAAAAAAGTGCCACTTTTTCCGTCGTTTTTTTTATTTATAAAAAAGTTGTAAGACTTGATTAAAAATCAGGCTCGACAACTTTCTTTGAAATTTTATTAGCTTTAAAAAAACATCCAAATCGGTCCATAGTATCAGCGAAATCGTATTTTGAATCTAAAAATGTACTTTTCTCCCACTGTGGCGACCAGTAGACATGCGTGTAAATCACATTTAATTGATTTTAAAATTGGCGGTAAAAATTATCTAAAGTGAAAACCAGAAGAAAATATGTTGACAAAAGTGAAAAGTACAAATTTTAATGCCGTAGAAAAAATAGATTTTTTACTAAGTTTAAAACAATATTGACACGTGATATAAAATAAAATAAGTAACGGAGCTACATTTAGAAAAAGCCATAATATTTGGAATTAGGGCTCGTTTTCTTTTACTAAAAGAATTATATACAATAAAATTTTTATAAATCGTGAGAGAAAGGTCTGAAACTTCGAGAATTCTCAACAAAGTAATATCTTGAAAGAAGAAAGTGCGGCTTTTTTTGATAAAATTTTATTTAAGACGATCTCAAGTCAATAAAAATGTTGACTTAGAAAAAACTCTGGTTTTTCAATAAAAGTAAGGTTAAGGTATCTTTATAAGATTATCTTATTCGGCGATGAATACGTCTGTTGATTTCAAATTTTAATATTGTCTTAAGCAATGTTTATGAATATTTATCTCAACAGACGTCTTAGCGAAGATCGATTTTTTAAGTTTTTCTTAAGATAGCGGTCTATGAATTTAATGATGTATTTATACGCCTGTTTACTAGTCGCCAGCCAGCCGAAAAGTCATAAGAGTGAAAAAGACAGAGAGAGGGAAATTTAAAGGAAAGTACCCTCTATCTCTTTCACTCTTATTATTTTTCTGCTGGCTGACGGCCAGTCGATTGCGTGTAAATACACCATAGACACTGCCTTAAGCTTATGCATAAGGAGGACTTACACTTAAGCTCGGACCATGAATACGACTCAAGGAGCCCAAAGTAGTGTAACGGAAAATGAGCAAATTTTTGTCGTATGGGCATGGTTACAATAGTTCCCCTTCCCGTGTGTGGCGCTAATGTGACACGGGGATAAAATGGCAGCAACCTACGTTTACATCGTTGACATTGACACAGTTTGCATTACATATTAGGCATTGTGATATTTGATTTAAATAGATAAACTATTATTAATATAAAAAAAGATTTTTTAAATTTGGCTCAACTCGAAACATTTCATCGTTGTGATCCTACAATGGGCGAGGTAAGTTACATTATATGGTGATATGAAAAATAAAGACATAACTTACCATTTTTAAATCGTGTATGCTTACGCATGACAGAACTGGTACCAAGCTTTCACTTAAATGTAGCAGTTTTTATATTCCAATAATCTAGACATGGCTCAAAGATATTAATTCAACCATTTACGAATTTTGTATTTTGCTTTGAGCCTTAAGGTTATATTTACAGGAAAAAATGACGGCGGTCATCCATACCCGTGCCAAACTGGCGCCGCACTCGGGATGATCTAGCATTTCGTTGCGTTATTGTACATCCGACAAAAAAATGTTCGTTTTTGATGAAATCAATGTACAGGACTTTGGGCTCCTTATGTCTATTCTCCATGGTTGAAATGCATAGAACAAAACTTTGTTTCTCTAATATCTTTGTAATTAATAATCATTATTATTAGCATTTTATTATTTCATTAAATAGAGATTAATATATAAAAACTATTTTTCAAATAAACTTATACAAAAAAATTGGCTTTTATGACGATATTAGCAAAATAGGGCAAAAATGAACTGAATCTCATGCATTTGGTTCCTTGATAAAGGTATAAAATCATTGCCCTTGATTTCCCCTCAGCAATTTACGACGTGAAGTTAGCTATTTATTGAAGTTAAAATACCTAATATACGAGTATAGACCTTTTCATTTAAGAAAACGACATTGTGCAAGCGCGAAAAATATATAGCACTTCCGTATAAGTTCAGGAAAATTTTTCACTGAAACATATGTGGGATTAGTAAACCCTAGTAGCATGGAACATTCCGGGAACTTTCGGAACGTTCCCTGAGCGTGTAAAATGTCCGCCACTTGGAAACGTTCCAGGAACATTCCACTGGAACGTTCAAAGACTATACTACCATTATTGTTATTATTATCAATGAATATCGGATAAACCGTAAGTCATAAGTCAAAATTAATGCCAGCTTATGATTTAGATACCATATTATAATGTAGTATATACGGTACTCAAAACTCAAAAATGATCGATTTTAAATGTACACTATCATAACTAATTTTAATGTAAAAGTGAATGAAAATGATGTGCCAGGTGCTGAATTATTGCATAAAAAGGTGGGAAAAAATACTAGTTGACAGTTAAAAAGATGATTAAAATACATAAAACAATGTACCAAAGGGAAAAAGCAAAAACTTTTGATCGGTATGTGGAATGCAGGTTATGTTTACACTGTGTTTGGTCGTAGGGTTTCAACAGAGAAAAAATAGTGTTTTGCATAAAAGTGAAATACTTTTAATAATAGAAAAATATAAAAAAAGGTTTATAAAGCATTTTTAAGAAATCCAGTTGAAAATTAATAGATATCTATCATGATAAGTGGGTTGTCAGTTTTAAAATTCACCTAGCTTGCAAATTACCGAAATAAATGCAAATGCGATTTTTTTAGTTTGAACTTTTTTCTCTGAAAATTCATACAATAAAAGAAATATGATTAGGAAATGGCAAAAAAATTCTTTGCAATAAATACGTGAAACTGAAAATATTTTTTATTCATGTTTTTATATAGTACTTTTTAAATCAGGGTGACCGCTTGATGGGGCAGGTGGGAATTTTTTGTAACAGATGAAAAATATGTCAGTAAATTCATTTTTTACTGAGAATTTGACAAATTTTGAGGATAAAAATACATCTAATCATAAAAATATTACGAATTTCGTATCACACGACAATTTACAATAAGCTCAATTAAGAATTTTCAGAAATGTTTATTATTATTATTATATATAATATTATATAATAATTTATTTTAAAGCGTGAATTTGCAACGTAAAGAATTTAAAAATGCATGTTTTTGGAAGACTTGAAAGAATGAATAATTCACAGGGTTTGAATTTGAACATTTTTGGTAAAAAACGTGTTGAGTTAAACAGATGTAAATAATGCCATGAGTTGTTTTTTTAAAATATACTGCAGTTAGAGTATGAATAATCGAAACATACTTCCTTTCGAAAGACGATTTTAATCTCATTCTCGAAATTAAAGAATGTACATGCAAATTTTAATTTTCAAAATTGAACTGTTTCAATGAGAGAACGTTAGTATTTAAAGAACTTTAAACGTCTGATTAAACCTTCCCAAACTATTTGTAATGAAACAATTTGAAATTAATAGATTCATAAATAAACGCTTTCATTCCTTTGTAAATACTATTCAAATGTTATTTCAGTTTAAAATATTTCATTTTTAACTCACTCTCTTCACAATTTTGTAATGACAGAAAGTAATTCAAAATCAAACAACTCGAAACTGAATTGCTTAAAATAAAGTCTTGAATCGTTGGAATTTCACAAAATTATATTTGTTAGTCAGCACTGTATTGCATTGAATGTTCATTAATAAGAAACCATTGAAGAATTATTAATTTGTAGTCACAACAATTTATTATTTGATTTAATTTGATGGTTATGAATGTTTTTGATTTAAAATTCCTTATAATTTCTTCTATGTAGACCACCCTCTAAAATTCTAAAAAAGTCAATCATTTTTATCATGAAAATAATAAATTTATTGAATTGATACATTTATCTAGTAAATTGAATATTATACGCATAACATTATTTTTAGAGTAAAGTGGTGCATTAAAAGGGGAGTTCAGTTGGAAAAGTACTCGTCTCTGCTCGCACATACCCTCACCCACACGTATCCACACGCTTCCTAGGCGTGTACGCCCTAATAATTAATATTCTAAGACAAGAAATAGTTTTTTTATGTATTTTTCTATTTTCCGTTAATTTTTTGAAAATGGTCACGTAGTTACGTGGTATGGCATTCATTCTTGTCTACGTCTGCGCCTCGAAGGCGTGTAGATACCGTTCTAGGGTTAAAAGAACCCTCGGGAATGTCAATCTTTCGAAATATTAAACAGGGTTTTGGAAATCTAATAAAATAATAAGTACATTCCAAGTAGGACTTGCACCGACTGTCACTTTGACACTTTCCAAAACAGCACCTCTTGTGCGAACCAACCTTTTTTCTTTTTAATGGATTTTCTCCTGGTACATTTGAATTTTTTTTAAGTTTTTTAACTTCCCATCGTTCGAAATAGTTTTTTTCGTCAATGTTCACTATTTCCACATACGTTTCACTGAAAAATTTACCGCAACTCACATGGAAGTGCTACATATTTTTTGCGTTTGCGCAATGTCGTTTTCTTAAGTGAAAAGGTCTATCAGCTATGTGCACGCGAGTCAAATGTAAATAAATAATGATTGAACATGAACAATTAATAGTTTGTGAATAAAGGCATGGATGTTAAAATAAAAAATCGCTGTATAAAAGCGAAAGTTTCCAATAAGTGTGGTTTCAAGTGTATAGTGTACAAGACTTACAGAGTCGCGTAAGTTGTATGTTTATTGTTTTTGTTACGAAAGCGTCGAATACCTGTCGCACGCATAGTGTTGGAAAAAGTAATTTAATATTTTCATAAACATACTACCTACCCCTTCCATGGCGAATAATTTTTTATTCCACAAACATTTCATAAAATCCTGTCTGATTATTAATTATTTGTTTGTTCAAGCGAGTTGTCAAAACAAAACAATGGAGGCGGCTATATTTTTTAAGTGCGGTTGGCACGCCACGCTCGGAAAGTTTTGAACTATACGTGAGAGTGATTTTACACATGTGTGTGTGCGTACTTCTGGCAACAGAAAAGTGACCGTTTTTGGTGATGTCCATGCATTACAGTTTGGTCTCATATCTATTCTCCATGCATGTGCATCTGAAAACAATCACTCCCTGTTTTTGCATTGTAAGCCATGGGAGTAGAACAGTTTATTTTTATTTTTAATAAATAAAATGTTATTTTCGTTAAAAAATATTGACATGAAAAGAATGTTACTCATTTTATATTTTAAAATAATTTTCCAAATAATGTATTTAAATGCTAATGGAAAACATGAATTAAAACGTCAAGCTTAATATTTGAGGGTTTAGCGAGGACTTACGCTATTGAATACAATGAGAAAAATGTATTTGAAATCGAATTAAATTTTTATTCAAAAGATATTACATAAAAATATGTAAAGAACGTCAAAAATGGTTTATTCAATAATTCAAATTGTTGCAAAAAAAAACTATTTTCAAGAGGAACAAATAAAATTATAATTTTATAAAACGTCTAAGATGTAAATATAATCAATGTTTTAACATCTTTGTTTTAAATACTTAAAAGAAGATAATGATAAAAGAGAGCAATTAAAGAAATTTATTATTTTATTTTTTACTCATTATTAAATAAAATGGTTTCAAATGTAAATTTAGTTGAATTCAATGAGAAATACATTATATCTATTATATATTCATAAGCGAGAGTATTCACATGGTAAGTTTAAACTTAGTAGGGGAGAGTGGGAATAGGTGGATCACGGCAAAGATATTATAAACGTAGATGCGGTGTGGGCTTAGTTGCCCGCCATAAATGTAGACGGCGCGTCCGGCGAAAAAAGTCACTTCCCCTCTACCCACCGCTCCCCGTAGAAAGCACACATCGATATAGTTTGCCAAGAGCCACTTGGAGCGCTGTAAGCAGCTCTCGGTACAGCGATGGTAAACTTAGCTTGGAAAAGAACCATTGAAATTAAAATTAAATTGCCAATTAATGCGTTTTTACATTTCATAACAAACGTAAAATATGCACGCTTTGTAAAACATGGTTATTTTAATAGATACCAGAGAGAAAATTAAATGTATAATTTATATTTCTGTTTCATATATTTTGTAATATTTATAAAGTTAT
>NC_046666.1:93340206-93341387 GCF_010883055.1 Belonocnema kinseyi
GTAAAAGGAAATTGAGATTTTGATAAAATGCAAATTTAATTTTGACTTTTTATTTTCAAACATTACACAATTATAAGAGAATTTTAAAAAGTATTTTTAAACATTTAAAAATTCGTAAAAAATGTGGAAAAATTTGCGGTAATTGTTAACGAGATTTGATAACAATTTTAGAAAAAGTGGAAAAATTTAGGTTCGTAATGATTTCGAAATTATATTTTGGATTTTTATTATTTTAAATAACATAGTTTTGAAAGAATGCTTCAAAGTATTTAAAAACGTTGCGAAAAAGTTTAAAAAATAAATGTCTTGGACGTTAGATCAGCAAACTTATTTTTAAAAAAAATTAAAGTTGTGCAAGATTGTGTTAGATGGGCAAAATTTTAGAAAAACTTTTTTTTTGCTAGATCCGCATTTTCTTACTAGAGCAAAAAGAAAGGTTGTGCTAAGTGGCTCAAAGTATACAGAATTTTGTACAGGGCAGAAAAACTCCATAAACCTATACAGTTCAAAAGAAAACCAACAAATTTTATTATTTGCAAAAATTTCGAAAAAAACTCAGCACAAGTTTTTGTTTTTCAAAATTTGATTATTTTTGGGCTTTGTATTTTATTTGAGTTTTACATTTTCAGTTTTAATATGAGAACTGTTGATCTCACATACTTTCGTTAGAGGGAATAAAGACTAAATTTTTCGAGCACACCTTAGCACAAGTTTTAGTTTTTTTAAATATTCAAAAAAAAAAATTTTTTATTATTGATTAGGTTTTTGGAATTTTTCTTTCCTGCACAAAATTGTGTATACTTCGAGTCGCCTAGCGTATGCTGTAATTTTTCTTCAAAGAGAAATTGTGGATCTTGTAAAAAAAGTTTTTCCAAAAATTGTGCCCGTAATTATTGATTTTTCAAAAAACAGTTTACGGTACAAATTAACACATATCTAACACAAATAAAATTTATATAAAGAAGATTTTGAATCCATTTTTTGCAGAATTTTACAAAAATTGTATAAACAATAGGAGTCACTTGAAAAGATATATTAAAGTTCTGAAAAAGGTTAAAAAATAATTAGAAAATATTTTAAAAAGTTTTAAAGAAAATTGAGTAATTCGATGATTTTGAAATTCATTTTTAACTTTTTTTTTTAATTAAATAATTTTATTGGAATGATTAACAATATTTCAA
>NC_046666.1:93341487-93355640 GCF_010883055.1 Belonocnema kinseyi
ACGGTGAGGGCAGCACCTCGATAGGACAGAAAATGTGATGTCCTATATATATAATTCCCCACTCTGACGCCTCGTACCGCATCTACGTTTATAATATCTTTGATCACGGGGATAAGTGAATCACTAGGGATATTTTTGAAACGACTGGCGGTTTTTGCGTAACGTTGATGTTGGTTGGCAGTCCTACATATAACTTAACTTTACCCAAGAAATAGAAACCTGCAACGTTTGTTGTTGTTATGTACGATGGAAATTTTTAGCGATTGAAATCGGTTAATTCGTAACTTGCCACTTTTTCAGAATAAGTGTATTGTTTTTTTTTTCGTCGTGCCTGTATCCATAAACAGCATACTTGACGTAAGTATATTCATATTACTATTAATCCGTGCAAAACTTTTAAGGTAATGTTTTACCCTTTTATTATCAGAGTAATTACAATTAACTAATGTTCAATCACTTAGCGGGAAAAACGTTTTTTTTTTTTTTTGCTATTATTATTGTAAGTATTATTATGTGCTTATTGTACTTTTACTCGGGTTATACATTGTAGGTATACAATTACGAGCGGCCACGAGCGTTGGAGGTGACAACAGTCATCTCTGGATGCTTTCTTAGAGCTACTATCTGCCACTCCATGGGTTTTTAGTCACTCGCTTCCTGATGATCAAGAAATTGTCTTACTATGTGACAGGTGTTTAATAAAACCGCCTTCTGAGCTGCCGCCAATACCCTACTGACACCTAAATGTTCAAGATGTTCAGTGCATCTTTCGTGCACATTGCCTTTAGCCGAAATCATAATGAGATGAATAGATGCATGATTCAAATTCCTCCATATATTCTTTACTTCATGCCTTAACTCGCTATACTTAAGGATCTTGGTTGTATAGGTTGACTGCAAATTGCGGTTAAGCATACAAGCAATGTCGATGATGTAGACTCTTCCACCTTTTTTTTCTCGCATGACGATCTCAGGTCGATTGGCCCGGATATAATGATCCGTTTGGATAGTAACATCCCAATATATGATCTAATCTTCGATTTCTAAAAGGGGCATTGGAATGTATGTATAGAAGGGCATCCATTATTTTAAGAGTCCTAAGAAGGGTTGTGCACGTAATATACCTTAGGTAAAGTACATGAGATTTTTAACGTAATTTACGTACGTAGATTACGTCCTCAGTTTTGTAAAAAACGTAATATACGTTTTTAAACTGGCGTCGACATTATCATATTTCGTTCCATACCTTTAAAATAGCGCCCGTAGCGGTATGCGGTATTATATTGCATGTATGAAATTTAAGGTGAATAAAAAAAAAGTTATTATTCTACAACTTCGACAATGAATAGAGGCGGCAGACCGAGGAATCCATGTTGGGAAGAATTATCTTTCCTTTAAAAAAAAAAAATAATAAAAATGTTGCATTTTGTCTAGGATGCAACCGCGTATTATCGAATACGCTAAAGAAAGGTCATTCAAGGATTTTCGATGATTTCAAAACTTTTTTTCAGAAAAAAGTGCGTTATAATTATGAACGCATCAGAAGAAAGCCTGATGTAATTAGATGAAAGCAGTCAAAATAATAATTCTAAAATGAGTGGTGTCAGTTTTGATATTCTTGGTGATATTTTTATGTCAAATGAAGTTCTGATAAATAACAACAATATAAGTCGGTACTCATAATCAGAATTCAAAAATGTGAGGTTATATACTAGGCAGTCTGATAAGTACCTGAAAATTCTAAGAGATGGCATTAGTATTCACTAATGTGAACCATTTTCGTCGAGCTTGATCCTTCAAATGACGCCTGTCAAAACTTCAGCCATTTATGTTTACGCATTTACAAGTTACAGCACTGAAAAGCGACTAAAGTCCGAGTTTTTTTTAATATGGAAAAATCTGAGTTTCGAGTTTTGATCAAAACACTACTATCTTCGCAGGAAAACGATATCCGAGAGCAAGGCCAAGCTGGATAAGTATTACCCGGACTCTGCACCGTCGATTGGAACGATTCATAAGTGGTTTACCGAGTTTCGTTGTGGCCGTACGAGCACAGTTGATGCTGAACGATCTGGGCGCCCAAAAGAGGTCACTACGCCAGAAAATGTCGAAAAATCCATGATATGATGTTGAATGATCCCAAAGTGAAATTAAGAGAGGTAGCTAATGCTGTAGGCATATCATTGGAACGTGTGGGCAATATCGTGCATTCAGTTTTGGGCATGAAGAAGCTCTACGCGCTATGGGTGCCGCGTTTGCTCACAGTGGACCAAAAACGAATTCGTGTGACAACTTCCCAGCAAAATTTGGCATTATTTTCGCGTAAGCCGACCGAGTTTTGCGTCGATTCATAACCATGGATCAAAAACCTGGATCCACTACGACACTTCTGAGTCAACGCAACAGGCAAAATAGTGGGTTCCACCGGGCCAAAGTGCTCCGAAGCATCCAAAAACGCAACAATGGGTCGGAAAGGTTATGGCCTCCGTATTTTGGGATGCACATGTCATAATATTCGTAGACTATCTTGAAAAAGGTAAAACCATAACCGGAGCATACTATTCATCATTATTGGACCGATTGAAAATCGAAATCGCCGAAAAACGACCGCATTTGAAGAAGAAAAAACCGCTTTATTATCACGACAATGCGCCTGTTCATTCATGCTTAGTTGCACAAGCAAAATTGCATGAAATCGGCTTCGAATTGGTTCCTCAGCCACCGTATTCACCAGACCTGGCCCCCACCGACTATTACTTGTTCCCTAACCCGAAGAGATGGCTCACCGGTAAACGTTTTTACTCAAATGAGGAGCTCATAGCTGAAACTAAGGCGTATTTTGGAGACCTTCCGATCGAGTACTTTTCGGACGGTATCAAGAAGTTAGAAAATCGTTGGACTCTCTGTATCGACCTAAAAGGAGAGTATGTTGAAAAATAAAACCGACTTTGGCCAAAAAAACGTCTCCGTGCTTCATTTTTCAGGGACTTATCAGACTGCCTAGTAATTCTCTATCCGAGCCCACCATCTTTATTACGTTTATTACGTTTTTGCAGGCTTTTTACGTATAATACATTTTTTACGTATGATACGTCAGAAACCTTGAGTAACGCGTCACTACACTACCCTGGTCCGAGGTTTAGGGGAAGTTGTTGATGTATAATGTCCGCTAAATCATTGTGCGTATATTTTCTCTGAGCCATTACGTGACAGCGATAAATAATGTGCTAGATGGATTCGTTGGTACCTCCACATAATCGGCACCGGTCAACCAGTTCTTAATGTAACACGTGTTTGCGATAATTCCTGGTGCTGAGCACCTTGTCTTGTATTGCAATGACGAATCCTTCCGTCTCTGGATACAGAACATCCTTTCTTAGCCAAATATTAGATGCCTCACTATCCACTTCATTTTGATTTGTCAATTAGTTAATTAGTTAGTGATATTATTATTGTTATAATTATTGTAATTGTTATTATTAATGTTATGATTATTATTATATTCTTATTATTGTTGTTATTATAATATTTCTTATTATTATTTTTATTGTTTTTACTACTATTATAATTATTGTTAATTTTATAATTTTAATAATTATTATATATTTCTTGGAAAATTTATCTCGGGTCATTATACCCGGTGTTTTATCACCAGCCACGGACTAAGTCAAGTGCCTGGTTAAGTGTTTTTACATACTTATATATGTTTCCCTAAGTGAAGAATGATTTTTTTCATCAAACAATTACTTTCTTTTTTTAAATAGCTTTCAATTCATTTTATTGTGCGAATTCAGGTCAATTGTCCGAAATATTGTACACTTTTCGAAGTGATCCAACTATTCCCACAAGTTGATCCAAGTATTCCCACGGGTGGGGACACTTGGGTCAAATGACACTAAAAATTTAACGAATAATAACAATTATGAATGAATATATTTCACTGTAAATCATTTTGGAAATTATAAACGAATAGTATATCCTTCATATTAATGTAAAAAAATTATTACTTTATATTTTTGTAGAAAATATGACAAGAAAGAAAAAATGTGATCCACCTTTCTTCACTCTCCCCTACTATTCAAGTTTTTTCTCCAGGATTTTTTTTACATTTGATTAATAATATTGTTAATTTGTTTTCGACACTAAACTTTAAGAATCATATTTTAGTTTTCATTCAAATTCATATCTAAGGTATATTATAATTTTCCACGATTATTGTTTGACCATATAAATCATATTTTGTCTTTAGTATTCATAAAAAATTATTGGAAAAGTATTTTGAAATGTTAAATGAGTAACATTGTTTTAATTTCAAAAAATTTTTTGTATGGAAATAACAGTTTGTTAACTAAATAATTAAAAAAGTGATTTAGTCCCATTGCTTTCTATGTAAAAACAGGGAGTGATGGGACAACTAACACCGCGCTGGTGATATCAGGAATTAATCAACTTAGGACAGTTGCGGGGTCAAGTTTAAAACGGAAATATGGAGAGATGCACAGGGCTGGTGTAATGCGTCAAATCACTACACATTTCAGTCAATCACAGTATTTCTCTGAATAACTAGGAGAATATTATTGGCTGAAATGTCTAGTGAATTAACGCTAATTCGAAGCAGAGCGCAGTCCCATGGATGTAGATTAGTAGAATAGTGGAACAGTTTTCACCAATGAGTTGCCTGCACAAGCTCTAGCAGTCACCACATTGGTCAAAACTGTTCCAATATTCTTCTAATCTACCACCATGGGCTTGCTCCCTCAAATACGTTTGACTTGGTGTGACCAAAGATATTATAAACGTAGATGCGGTGCGGGCTTAGTTACCCGTGATAAATATAGACGGCGCGTCCGGCGAAAATTATCAGTTCCCCTCTACCCACGGTTCCCAGCTATAACACCAATCGACAACAGCCACTTGGAGCGCTGTAAGCAACTCTCAGTAGGCCCCTCGAGGCGCACTACTGGTTACTTAGCTCGGACAAGAACCATTTGGATTGAAAGTAAATTGCCAATTTTTTACATTTATATTTTTATATTTATAACTTTGTAAAACATGGTTATTTTAATAAATACCACAAATAAAAGTCGATGAATAATTTATATTACGGTTTCATATATTTCCCACTATTTCTAAAATAGATTTTCACTGTCATATTCATAAAAAATATCATGTTTCATAAAATATATTTTAAAATAAACTTTAAATTATTATAATTACTATAGCTTACTCGAAATATATATAATTCAAATTATTTTTTAAGTCTTTCAGAACTTTTAAATATATTTATAATGTTTCCCATTTTTGTCGTAAAATTTATGTAATATTCTGCAAAAAAATGCTTCAAAATCTTCAAGATTTTTTTACAACCTTATAAATCTTTTTAAATGTTAGAAATATTTTCGACACTGTAAACTTCCCGAAATTATAAAATTCTGAAACCTGAAAATCCGGAATTTAAAAGTTGTAGAATAATGAAATTATGGACAGTTTACAATATTATCGAATTTAAAAATTCCCGGATAATAAAACTCCAGGCCGAATGCTGTCTAATGATAAAATATACAAACTAGAAAATTCCCGAATTGCAGAAATTGAAAAAACAGTTTTGTGGTCATTATTATTTATTTATTACAAATGCAATAATCAAATATTTTAATTCTAGCAATTTTGTTTAATGTTTAATTTTGATACATTATTGTTTTAATTTAAAATAACAATAATTGTATAAAAATGTGATATTAACATAATTTAAAAACACGTGAGATTCAATTGAATCAAACTTTGCAGGATTCAATGCAGGCTGATTTAACGCGACTTTTATTTTTTTAAATAATAATTTTATTTTCGCGAGAGTTTTCTGTAATGTACAAAAATACAATGCACATTCTCAAACAACGTTTTTTATTCAAAAATACATTTGTTCAATTATTGTTATTTTAAATTCTAACAATAATTTTGAGCCCGGATATAGTATACTTCGGAAATTTTCTGTCGACAATTCTCAAATTCTGTAAGATTCTTAATTGTCGAGAATTTTCCAATTCGGAACTTCTATATTTCGACAATATTAGAATTTCGGAATTTTTACAGTGATGTGGGAATTTTTTTGGAAGAAGCGACTGAAAAATCCCGAAAAATAAAATTTCCGACACTGTAAAATTCGTCAATTAAAAAATAACCAAAGAATAAAATTCCCGAAATTATAAAAGTCCCGAAATATAAAAGTTGAATTGGAGAATTCACGAAAAATAAAATAAATAAAATTCCGGACAATAAGATATTACCGAATTTGAAAAGTTCCTAAAGAAAATGGCTGAATTATAAAATATCCGAACTAGAAAATTCATGAATTTAAACAATTCAAAAAATTGTTTATTAAATATTATTTATATATTGAAAATTCAATAATCGAATATATATTTCTGTATGAAAAATTTTGTTTGAAAATGTGCATAACATTTTAAACAAATATTAAAAGGTTCTGAAAAATCAAATTTTTTATTAATAAAAAAATAATAAAAATAATTTTTGATATAAATCGTTGTTGAATTGAATCCTGCAAAGTTTGTTTCAAAAATATTCTTATGTAGGTACGAAGAAAATTTAGACAAGAACATTTTTTTCTTTCAAAACGCACGTGTTTTTTAATGTATTTTTTGATACAATTTTTATAAAATTATTATTCACGTGCCGGAGATTTCATTTTTTGGGATTTTTCGTTCATCCCTTTCGGGATCTTTTTCAGCGGTGCCAAATTTGTATACCTCCTCTTAAAATTATGTAATTTTTCAAAATAAAAAGTCAACATTTCAAAACATCTTAAAATCATCAAAAGTTTCAATTCTCTTTTAAATTATTTCAAATCTTTTTAAATTACTTAAAAAAAAATTTCGGAACTTTCAAATGTTTTTTAGACTGATTGCCATTTTTCCTAACATTTTTGTAAAATCCTGTTCTTTAAGAATCAAAATGAAATACTTTTACCTTGGAAATACAGATAAAAAAATAAAACAATTATAATTGTAACATTCAAAGTTTAAATTTGTCACTCTGAAATTGTGACAATTCTTTTTCAAATTGTTTACTATTGAAAATTGTTTTTTTTTTTTTAATTTTCAAACTAAATAGTTTAAAAATGGAATATTTTTTACTGAAATAATACTTCAAAAAGATTTTTAAATTAAATAAAGGCGTTCATTTAAGAAGCCATTAATTACACTTGTGTCACTACTAAGGCTTTCGAATTGAATTAGTTCAAATTTTAACGTTAAAATATGTAAATTATATCATTTTGAACAGATCTAGAATCATCTTGTAAAATCAATCACTGTTAAAGTTTTAACAATCGAACTGCAGTTCAATTTTTAAATTTACTTTCTTTTTTCGATTTGTCTCGGTCGCTAGTTTAGCTGAATATTTAGAACAACTTTCATTTTTTTGAAATAGTAATTTTTCGATTCTAACTTACGGGACAATCATTTTATTCTTTGAAAGATTTTCTACAAAGCTTGTTGATACTTTTTACATTCTCATCCAAAATGAGAAGGTATTAGTTTTTTTTATGAAAAATGACTTTTTCGGATTTGATCAAATGTCGACGTTTTGAGGCCCCTTGAGTCAGAAAAACAAGTTTTTACGTTGGGGTTTGTTTGTCTGTCCGGTGTCATCTTTGGTGTCTGTATACCGGATAACTTTCAAAAGACTGGTCGGATTGAATTGGACTTTGACAACTTTTTTTGATAAAATCAAACTTACCAAAGTTAAAGGATTTTCAAAATCCAAAAACCCAAACGAAAATGGACATTTGAAGCAAAAAAAGCTTGATATGGACAAAAGTCAAGAGGCGAAAAACGCTACTTTTTCAAGGCCCCATGATTATTTTATCACATTCTCATCCATAATGAGAAGAGTTTTATGCGAAAAATGACTTTCGCGAATTTCATGAGATTTCGACGTTTTGGGGCTCCTTGAGTCAGAAAAACAAGTTCTTACGTCGGGATCTGTGTGTCTCTCTGGCGTCTACGTCGTCGTTGTTATTGATGTTGTGGTTGTCTGTATATCGAATAACTTTCGAAAAAATAGTCGGATTGGATTGTGCTTTGACACACAGTTTTTTCATTAAAAGAATTGTATGAAAAAATTGTACTATTTTTATTTTTATAACAAATACTTTTCTTCAATTAAATTGCTGCAATAAAAGTGTTATGAAGAGATTTTTGAAAAATCTTTCGGGGAATAAAATTAGAATTTATTGGTCGACAAAGGTTTGTTTTCTTTAACAAATTTGGCTTTCGTCTAAATTTTTCTAGTTGTTTTTGCTATAGTACAATTTACTTTTGTATCTCGGGCGAAGAAATCCATTCTATTTGTTGACCAATATTCTTTGTGAGTCAATATTTTTCATAGAAATTTACCCCGAGTGACCTTCAATTATAATTTTATAAATGTGAAAAAACCACATTTCAATATTTTCTATGCAAAACACAATCCCTGAGTGACAGAACAAAATCGGAAACAATAAGAGTCAATTTATTCAGGAACAAGATTTTTGAACAAAAATGACCTTCAGTGAACCTTTATTATATATTTGTTAATTTTTACAAAAATCAGACGTTATTTTCTTGACACAAAAAATAATAATAATTTGTGGGGGTGACAAATGATCAAAAAATTAATCAAACTTGTAGTTGTACGATTTCAATTTGTAACTAAATAATTTGAAATGTTACAATCTAAAATTATCGAACACTTTCCATTCAAAAATTCTGATGACATATTTTAATAGCTTTAAATTTGAAATTATTCAATATACTGAAGACTTCAAATTTAAAATGTCTCAACTATTAAAGCTTTGAATATTTTTAAAATTGCTGTTCTGGAGACTAAATAACACTTATTCTTTTATTAAGAAATCACAATCAAAATTGTTTAAAAAAGTTATTAAAAGAGTTTTAAAAACCTTAAAAAAGGTCAGAGGTTTTAATAGTTCAATATATACGATAGAACCTCTATAAATTTGTAATTAGTCTATATACTTTTTCATGTTTGAGCTACAATTATTCAATTTTAAAAGTTATCAATTACAATCGTCAAAAATAAATAAAATGTTTCAATTAATTGATATTTAAAACAAAAAACATCTAAATGCAGCTGCAAGCATTGAATTTGAAATGCGTTGAATTCAAGGCATATTTTAAAAAGAAAACTGAAAGCAGAGGATCGACTTTCAAAAGAAGCGGAAGAAAGTGACTCGCTAGATTGCAAATAAACATGGAAAATTGTGTATTTTCGCATTTTTAAATGTTAAATTTAAACTTTTTCGCGTTGTAATAATTTCGAATCCCCTATTGTTATTTTTTACCTAACCTATAACTAATAACGAAAATTTTGAAAATTCAAACAATAAGGCTGTACTCCAAAAATGAAACATATTTAACGTTCAGATTCAAGTTCTTAAACTGAAGGCCTAAAAATTTGACAATTTTACAATTAGTCTTGTGTAAATTGTATTAGCATCTTAAAAGAGTATAAATAGTTCTTAAATTAGTTTTTAAATTTTCGGAAGTTTACCTTTTTTACATACCTAGATGTCAAAAAAGCCTACCCAATTTTTTCAAATTTTAATCACTTATTTTCTAAAAGAAAATCACCCCCGTTTACCAGTGACTGAAATGGATCAGAAAAAAACTGCCAAGACCCAAGCATAAAAATTGGATGTACAGCGAATTTTTACATTTTTAATTGAGATTATCTTTAACTTTGTAATATAAAAAGTTTCCACACATTTTTTTATTAATACTGTAGAAAAAAATCAACAAGATCGAGCGCCGAAATTATAATTAGAGCAAATCTGTAATTCTATGGGGACAGCTGAAATATCCCGAAAAATAAAATTCCCGACTCGGTGAAACTCTCTGTCCAGAATAATAAAATTACAAAACTAATAAAATTCCTGAACAGTTTATACAATTTACGAATTTGAAAATTCCCATATAATAAAACTCTCAAAATAAAATTGTTTCTTACTCAATAATAATTATTTATTAAAAATAAGAGAATAAAATATTTTTATCAAATATATTTTTGTTTAATATTTAAAGTGTTAAAAATTATTGTTTGAATTTAAAATTAAAATTCTACGAAAATTTTACCGACAAATAAATATAAAAAAACACGTGTTGTTTAATCAACATTTTGATTTTTCGGAAGAACTTTTGTGATTTAAAAAATACTATATACATTTTCAACCAAAATATCTTATCCAGAAATATATTTTGCTTTAATTATTTTAATTTTAAATTTAAACAATAATGTTCAAACACTTCAAACATTAAAAAAGTCGTTTCTTTGGTATAAATATTTGATTATTTCAATTAAAAAATATATTTGTCAAAGAAAAATGTTTTCAGCACTTGTTTTTCTCGAAATTTCTTTCTATAATAGTTTTTTAAAAATTAAAAATATGATTTTTCAATAATAGTTTTTTATATAATTAAAAAAAAGAATAAACCAAAAACCTGGATCAGGCTTCAGATCCGAAAAAATTCAGTGATATACATACATGTCGAACTTTTCAAACCTCACAAAATCTTTCTACTGCTTTACCGTCATATTTTACGAAGAATGAGAAAACAAGAATTCGACGTCGTAGTAGTGCCGCTGCAAGCAGGCACTTTGCATGCAGAAAACCTATAAGAGTGAAAGAAATGGCCCATTCTCTATCTCTCTCACTCTCATGGGTGCATGAATGCACCCTACCCCGCCGCCCGAATTCAGTCATTGAATCCAAGATGAAAGATCGTCGGGCCGAACCGTCTGATAAGTTAACTTTTTTTTACTGGCGCGCAGGGTTCGGCAGTGACCCATCACTCGAGCTCTCTGACGTATTATGCGTAAAAAATGTTTAATACGTAAAAAACCTGTAACAAACGTAAAAAGCGTAATAAAGATGGTGGACTCGGATAGAGGATTATATAACCTCACATTTTTGAATTATGATTATGTGTACCGACTTACATTGTTGTTGTTTATCAGAACTTCATTGGACATAAAAATATCACCAAGAATATCAAAACTAACACAACTCATTTTAGAATTATTATTTTGACTGCTTTCATCTAATTACATCAGGTTTTCTTCTGATGCGTTCATTTCATAATTATAACGCACTTTTTTCTGAAAAAAAGTTTTGAATTCATCGAAAATCCTTGAATGACCTTTCTTTAGCGTATTCGATAATACGCGGTTGCATCCCTGACAAAACGCAACATTATTACTAGTTTTTTTTTTTTAAGGAAAGGTAATTCTTCCCAACATGGATTCCTCGGTCTGCCGCCTCTATTCATTGTCGAAGTTGTAGAATAATAACTTTTCTTTTATTCACTTTAAATTTCATGCATGCAATATAATACCGCATACAGCTACCGGCGCTATTTTAAAGGTATGGAACGTAATATGATAATGTCGACGCCATCTTGAAAACGTATATTACGATTTTAACAAAACTGAGGACGTAATATACGTACGTAAATTACGTTGAAACCTCATGTAATTTAACTAAGGTATATTACGTACACAGCCCTGTTGGCGCGTGGCGGGACCATGCTTTGTTGGCTCATGCAATTGTACCTACTCGTGTCAAGTCCACGTCAAGTCAATGCTACGTCAGTTTCTTAAATCCTATTGTGGACTCTCTTTGAAATTTCGAAGTTTCACAATATTATTTTAATTTAGGGATTATTATGACAAACGCAATAATTTACACGGAATCTTGCGGGGATGTTAAAACGGATTATGTCAAGACCGAACGTAATGTAAAATTGGTACTTATTTCTTGAAGCGATCAATGATATTCGTTTTGTATTCTGACCTAACCTTATTTCCAAGCAGATTGTCGGATAGAAAAAGTTGCTTTTTCCAAAATAAAATTACCGTCCTTTTTATTTACATTGTTCAGAGAAGCATTTCTACCTCAAGGCTTTCCTGAAAGTGTTCATCCGGATTACACTTCTTATCAAATATGGGATACAATTCAGGTAAAGAGAAATAGTAATGTGTTAGTCTTTATTTTCTGTTACTACAGGGATTACAGCTATTAAATTATTTAATGAAAAAGTACAAGAAGTTCGATAAACTATAGAATAGCGGCTTCTCCCGTATGACCCTTTATCGCTAAAAAATATCAAAAACTTGTTATTATTTGATGAATTCTAACTGAAAAAGTTGGAGGAAGAGCATTTTCGAAGATTTTTTAATTTAATATTTAAGAAAACTGGCACCAATGTTAGTTGCGTACCTGACTCTAAACCAATCAAAAATGTATTCATAACAACAAATTCCCAATTTTGTACACTCAATAATTCATAATTTCATCATTATACCATACTTAACGCAAAAGAAAAATAATTTTTTTATTGTTAATACTTTTCAGTGCGCTACGTAAATATCACATAGTACGTTCGATAGCTCCTAACGAGCGGTAAACTCTTCTATTTTCGCGTAATTTTAAACATTTTACATCAAGAGTGACACGAACACTAAAGAAGAATTAGGTTAATGTTTAGTTTTCAAAGTATTATTTTTTGAATATTACTTAGAAATTTACGTAATTATAAAATCCATCATAATGTGCATTCGTTTGAAGCTGCGCGATCAAAGCACCTAGAAATTTTTTGACGTACATACAAATTTGATAGCATACAAATTTTGTAGCGTTCATATATCCAGACAGTCCGTATGTGTATGTAAGCTTATAATGCGGTTGAACTTATGGTCCAACAAAGCAGGCGCAAGAAAAAAAAGTCAACCAATCAGATTCGGCACCCTAGGGCACCTGACCTTCTGACATCTTGGATCGAGTGCAGCAGTTGGCTTCCCCTTCCATTCACGCCAATGCAGTGAGTATGGTGGGGGGTGTCGGTTCACTCCAAGTCGAACGTATTTGAGCATCGAATTAACGGGAACATGGTTTGTTGGATCATGGGTTGAACCTAAGCGTACGAACAAAGAAAGGGGAATTGGAAAAGGGAAGGGGGAGCTACCAGGGAAAAGGACGTGATTTTTTTCGCTACGACCAGGCACAATTCACGCTCCTTTCCCTTTTCCAATATGAACATGGAAAGGGTGAACCTGGAAAAGGCATGATCCAACAAACCATGGTCCTGCCAATTCGATGCTCAAATACGTTTGACTTGGAGTGACTTCGAGTGAACTGACGCCCCCCACCATACTCACTGCGTTGGCGCGAATGGAAGGGGAAGCGAACTGCCGTACTCGATCCAAGATGTCAGAAAGGTCGGGTGCCGAATCTGATTGGTTCACTTTTTTTTACTTGCGCCTAGCAGGACCATGCTTTGTTGGATCATGTGGAAAAGGGGAAAGGATGTGTATTGTGTCTATATTTCTGGGCATAAACTTTCCCCTTTCCAGCTCTCTGTTTTTCCTTTCCAGCTTAATACTAGAAAACGTAAACAGAAGATAAAAAAGGAAAGGCGACATGGGCTGTGTCTATACGTCCAAATACAACCCACACGCTCTTCCCTTTTCCAGTTCTCCCTTCCCCTTTCCAGATTCGTACGTTTAGACTCGATCGCATTATTATAAATATGCATGAACATACGGATTGTCCAAACGTATAGACATAGAAAAAACAATTTTTCGCATAACCTAGACCCTGCAATTAGTTCTTGTCATTTTATTGTAACTTCGTATGCTATAAATAAGTTTTAATAACTGTTAATGAACGCTTTCATTAATCCAATTGAGTTTAATTAACAATTTATACCAAAGAACAATTAATGGGTCGTAATGTATATATATAATTAAAAATTTGTCATAAGGACAACCGCAGGATTTCGCCGGGAGCGGGTGCTAATCTGAAAAATTGCACCCGCTTCCAGCGAAATCGCGGTAAAATTTCAGCCATAACCACGTCTCACAACCGTGAGATTGGTGGTTACAGTCTGTAAAGGAATCAATACGACGATCCAGCAAAAGCCTCGTGCCTTGTGACCCAAGGACAACCGCCTTCTGCATTTTTCCTGCAATTGTTTTATCATATTGTTGACACGCAGGGATGCTTTTTAGGCTATTAGCAAGTGAAAGCTTGGCACCTCCAAGAGCGCCGATGATAAGGACGATCAGTTTAACAGAAT
>NC_046666.1:93355740-93367157 GCF_010883055.1 Belonocnema kinseyi
AATCCGGGCGATTTAAGGAAAGCAAACGTTAGCTCACAAGACATTGACTGATCCTTCACATTTCTGTGGAAGATACCGTGCATCCTATTATCGAGGAGCTGTCCATGAAAGTTTTTCTCTTGTGCTTTCTTAATCCGGGCTTTCAGGAGCGAGTACTCGAGATAGATTAGATTTGATGCATTTTGCTCACCCCTAATATTGAAGTCAAGTCCGAGTGTTTCAGCAGCCTCCTCCGCTGCTTTGTACAGAAATGCTCCTTTGCCCACTTCCTCGTGATTCCTGACCATTTTAAGATTAGGGTCTCTTCCAGTTGCAACTCTATGTGCTGTACCCAGAATAATCCTGTTGTGAAGACATTCAAGACTCAATATTCCGCGACCCCCTTGACGGCGTGAGATGTACAGTCGCGGAACGGAAGACTTAAGATGCATGCTTTTGTTCATGTGCATAACCTTTCTTGTCCCGATATCAAGAGATCTGAGCTCGTTCTTCGTCCATGGAACTACTCCAAATGAATAGAGTAGTACCGGGACGGCAAGCATGTTCGCTGCAGATACTTTGTTCCTCGCCGACAGTTCGGAAGGCTAAATCTGTCGGATGAGACGTTTGTATCTGCTTCGGAGAGTATCCTTTATAGATGTCACATCCTGAATGCGGCTCTGTGGCACGCCCCGGTATGTATACGTCTCTCCAGCGCAAAGGTGTCGTATGGCGCTTCTATTAACGAGCTCAGGATCTTCAGGGATGCCATTAAGTTTTCCTCTCTTCAAATGAACCTTGGCGCATTTGTCTAACCCAAATTCCATTCCAATTTCCTTAGTATATCGTTCGACAATCCCCAGAGCTAGATGCAGTTGCTCTCTGTTTTTAGCATAGATCTTAAGATCGTCCATGTAAAATACATGAGTGACCTTGTACTTTCGATCTGCAGGTTTGCCGCACAAGTACCCGTCGGAATGGCGCAGTGCTAGAGATAGTGGCAATAATGTAAGGCAAAAGAGGAGTGGTCTCATGGTGTCGCCCTGAAAGACACCTCTCTGAAACGTGACCTTGTTAGTTGTCACACGATTTTTTTGCCAGATGAGATAGTAAATCTGGTTTTTCAAAGCGGCATCAATCTCTATGCACCCAACTATTTGCGAATGAACCTTTAAGATTTCCAAAAGACAGATGATAAGTCTATGGGATGTAGAATCGAAAGCTTTCCGATAATCAATCCAGGCCATCGATAGGTCACGCTGGTGGAATGCTGCATCTTTGCAGAAACACATCTATCGATGAGCAGGTTCTCCCGACATCCGGCTACGCCTTTCTTTGAGCCTCGTTGTTCATACCACCATCCACCAACCATTGTAGAATCGGCTCTTCCGACTTCAAATATGAGATGAAAATACGGGCCAAATGCTGATGGTTTGAAGAACACTTCTTCCACCAGAAGGTTTTGATACAATCTGATCCCGGTGCGGAATAGTTCTTCATCCCTCTTAATACTTTTTCACCTGCTCAGTAGTGATGGGTGGGAATTCTTTATCAGGTGTTATGAGGGCAACACATAACTCCTTGAAGCTATTTATATTTTCTGAGTCTTCGTCCAGTCTATGCTGAACTTCGTAGACTTCTCTCCAAAATACTTCGACCTCCTTCGGTTTGGGTAGGTGTTCGACAGTAACTGGAGGGTCTTGGAAGAGTCGAGGTGGGTCAGAGAGAAACTGTTGATTTTCTCTGACCCATCTCTCCCTCCGCTCTAGACTTCTCTTAGCGTCAGATAGTACCCATATTCTCTCAACAACATGTTGCCTGATGGTCAGCAGCTTTGACTTGTTAAGTGTGTGATAACGGGTCCGGAGTTCGCGCGCGAACTTTCGAACCTTGGCGGTAAAATTCTTGCCAGATGTGATGTAGTCAATCACACATTGAATGCGGGACGCGTACTGTTTTGCCCAGCTTATCTTTATGGCAAGTTGATGCATTCGTCTTTTGGTCTTATGATCAGCCGTTGGTTTTGTTTTACGGTTTGCATCGACTAAAGCTCTCGCTGCATTATACACAATAATTGATAGATAGCCCAGAGGTCGGATTCACCGGAAAAATGTCCACGAAGCTCGTCATCCATTTCAGCCAGATCTTTAGGCTTGAGAGAAACCTTGGTGTTGATGTTTCTCCGAGTCGTAAAGCATCGCTCTTCATCTATTGGATGCCTGCCCGCGGTTGGTCTTAGTGTCGCCTCTCTTTCTTTGTTGCCGGCTTGTTCTAGCTGTTATAGAGTAGGCGTTAATTACTACGAGACCACCCCTGAACAATTGTTCGCGACTGTCTATTTATTTTTGTAACCATATTCAGCAGAAACCCTTGGTACAGGGACCCTCTATCCGCAACCCGAGGACGCGTTTGGTGGCTATATATATATATACAAAAGTGAAAATTGATACTTATTTAGCAAGATGAAAAATTTGTTGTGTCGTTTAAAGTTTCAAACTAAATCAAGCACAAGTACAAAACAAAATTTATCCTAAAAATGAAATTTTATTGTTTTTCTGAAAGCCTGATTAACACGGTTGGCATCTTATTTAGCTAACGAACGTATTTAAGTGTTTTAATGCACAACAATACAATTGGTCCATAAAGCATGGTGGAGTGGTATTAGTTACTTTTCACATGTCATTAATATCTTTGAGGTTATGCTTTTTGTTTTTTAATAAAATGTTTTTTTATTTGCCTATTAACGAACACTGTTAAATTTACATGTATTTTACAGAAGTTTAGTGTATACCAACTTTTCTCGTTAAATATGGTCATTACGATATATCGTGACAGACCCACATTTGAGACATCATAGTAACAGGAGTAACAATAATTTTAATGTTTTGCCTCATCAAACCGATTCATTTATCATTAAATGAAGCCTCTATTCTGCAATCGAACCTAATGTTGTTATATGTAGTCGTATACCCACATTAATAAATTTAAAAATATGGATGAGATTCAGTCAAACTTTCATAAATGAAAAATATTCTACAAATGCACAATATGAAATTATAAGTATTAATCATTTTAATTTTATGTCTGAGTCTTGAAAATTGAGCTTTTTTTAATTTCGGGTATTCTAATTCGATAAATTTTAAGCATATTTTGCAAATTTGAGAACTTCTGGCTTTCAATTTGAAATTGCATATTTTTCAACGATTTAAATTTGAAGGTGGCTCAATCTGAACATTTGAATTTAAAATCATTTTTTTTGGATTTATATAATTTTATTCACATGTCATGCTTGCGAGAAGGAGATGTCGATTTCGATCCTTGTGCCGCTTGCAATGCAAATTCTTGAATGTTTTTCTATCGGGGCTTTGATAGTTCGAAATCCACCTTAAACTTTAGGTCCCTTCAAAAGAGGTTCCATGTCGAGAGGAAAACTGTTTGGGAGTTATTAGCCAACTTGAAAAGTCTCTGAAAAGAGTTAGCAATCTCCTTGCGAGGGGGCTCAATGTTAAAGGGTTTATCGCTCGGTGGTCGCCGGTAGATTTCGAGTAATGAACTAATACATCCACTCACATAAAACATCAAGACAGTGCGCTGCATTTATGCATCTAATATTCTAATCTATGACTCTCGTAATAGCACGGAACGTACCGTGAGAACTTTGTGAACTCTACACTAGAACGTCCCTGGAACGTGTGAAATGTCCCGCCCCTTTGGGACGTTGTAGGTACGTCTGACTGTGACCTGAAGGGTACTCAACGTTATTGTTAGTATTGACAATAAATATCACGTAAACCGTAAGAGATAAGTAAAAATCGATCTCAGTTTATAATATCTGCATATCGTATTATAGTATAATGTACGCGATACTCAAAACTCAAAATGTCATCCGTTTTTTCCTATCTCTTATGGTTTATGAGATATTTGTTGCTCAAAATAACGATCACAATAAGGTCTCAGTGGATGTTCCAAAAAAGCAGGCATGTTACACATTCCGGGCTAGTGGCTGAAACGTTCCAGTGGAACATCCCCAAGGTGTCCACGGGACGTTCCAGACACGTTTCTGAAACATTTCGTGATATTTGGGCTCAGAGGAATCTCTCCATGTACCCTAAACAGGCCGTCTGTCTGCATAACTTGACTAGGAAGGCTGCCGGATATCAGTGGGTTAAGCTCACAGCTGTGTAGAGATCCGCGTCATATTGTAACTTTAATTTAACTCATTACAGAAGTTAAACTCTTTAATCCTACTTCATTAAAAGGGGATTCAGTCTAATGAATTTACAGGCATTTGCGAGTACTATCATGGGAACTCTTACAACACATTCGATTATGCAAGGTGTAGGTGTAGGAGAATCGACTGCAACTCCTTTAGCGGCTGCAATTACATGGATTTTGAAAGATGGAACTGGAATGATCGGGCGCATCGTGTTTACCTGGTGGAAAGGGTATTAATAATCTTTTTAATATTCTTATCAAATATGTATTTTGTTTTCTAAATCACACTATAATTTAACGGTTTTTTTACTATAGTCTGTCTTAAACACGTTGAAAATTCTTTTCTTTAATCCACTTTAATTGAAAATCAGTCAATCTTGAACAGATGAAAACTTGTAAACATATTCGAGCTTTTAAACATAATTCAATTTTTTTTTGTAAATTTTTTAGAAGCGTTCTCGATGCTCAATGCAAACAGTGGCGACTCTTTGCAGACGTGATTAACGATATAGCAATGGGAATAGAATTAGTGGTTCCTTACTTTTCACAGTATTCTATGATAGTACTATGTGCATCAACAGGCCTGAAATCGATCGTTGGAGTTGCCGGAGGAGCAACAAGAGCCGCGATAACGCAGCATCAGGTTGAATGTTAAATATTTTATATTTTTAAATTACAGTAAACTTCCACCTATGTTCGCCACCGTAAAACGTATACGCTCACGAATTTCCCCCTGTGGAGGGGCCCCCACCTCTACCGCCAACTAAAAATTAATAATGTATAATAGAATCAAAAACCGACTTAAATATTTCGCGGCATATTGAGTATTCCAGCATAACGTGGCGGTCATGGACATATAGGTGGAAATGTTAGGAAGGTTAGTACAGTCCTCGACATACACATAGGTATAATATTTTTGACATAAGAGCGCATAATAGTCCAGAGAACCTTTTTCGATAAAATATTCTTAAGGAGCTAGTACACAAATAAAGACCCTTTTTCAACAATTATTTTTTGGTAGTATACTTTATTACATAAAACTGGGTTTCTCAGAATATTATAGTGCATATTTTTAAATGTAAAAAAAAATTTTAATCTTTTTTCATGACTTCCCGCGGAGATACGCCAGCCCGAAAAAAATTGATTTTCATTCGACGGCCACGATAACTCCACTTTGGCTTATCTGAAACACAAAATCCAAAACGATTATTAAAAGGCACATGCGTGGGTATCGGATGAACCTTAATTATTAAAAAAATATAAAAAATGAATGAATGGTAGGAGTTTTTGTTTTTGACCGTTTTTTGCAACGTAAATTGTTTAAAAAAGTTGTTGAATGTTAATAAAAAATCTCTGAGTTTTCTTTAGCAAAATAGCTTGGCCCATTTGAGTCTATAAACCAAGTCGATTTGAAACAAAATAGTCTCGGAGATAGTTTGAGAGATTTGGGTCCTTTTCAAGATCCTTTTAGGGGTCGTTTTAAGAGTGTTGCGACGGTAATATAAGGTTCCTTTTGTATTCGTCACGTGCCGGGCGGGCGTAGTTATTTACAGTAGTTGGTCGTGGCTAATCCACTCTCCCTTTTTAAATTTCTCTTCAAATTATTAACACCTTTTTTTAATTGATGAATTTTCTCATTATACTTATTTATAATTATAACTTATATACTGATATACAATTTTCTAGTTGAATTCAAAAATGTTGTCTTTTTTGGCGTATCTCATTCCATTTACGAGAAGCGTTCTATTAATTCCAATTTTAAGCATTAAAAAAAAAGTTAGATACCTGAAGTCATCGAAATCCATAGATTCCGAATTATTATGTTTTAGGCTGTTAACTATGAAATTAAAAAAAATCTACTTCTAAATTTTAATCCGAAAGCTTAACAAAGGACCCTTAAGTGTCGGCTACTCTATTGAGATAGCCTCTCTGCTTGTTATTTATGATCGTATTCTTATTTCAATTTCGGAAAGGATATTTTAAAGCCTTCTGACCATTTAAACGAGCTTCCTGGACCTTCAAAAATATCTACCTGAGTGCCTGCGGAGAATTTCTTTGAGATTCTTTGACCTAAAGAATTTTTAGTATATACTCAAAGAATCTTTTCGGTAGGACATATATGATACACAGAATAAATGTAGTTATGGGTAGTTTATGGGAACTAGAACAGTGAAACTCGGTAACCTTGGGTTTTCGGGGACGCTGAAAACGAACCCGACGTCAAAATTCAAAATGGCGGATGCAATATGGCGGACGAAATATATGAAAATTGATCCGATATGCTACATGTTTGCTATTCGGGGGTTTTCAGGGTCGCTGAAAAGGAATCGAACCTCAGAATTGAAAATTCAAAATGGCGGATACACTATGGCGGACGAAATATATAAAAATTGATCCGATTTGCTTGTTGTTTGCTACTCGGGGGTTTTCAGGGTCGTTGAAAACGGATCCAAATGATTAAAAAACCCGCACTAATACTACCGGATAAGTACTAAAGAATTGTTTAATTCGTTTTTCAGGATACGTTTTTTCGATCTCGCGGTGCCAGATCGAGTTCATGGAGCCCGATCTTATATTAAAAGTTGGTTCATGCACACCGTGCGTTACAAACGCTTCGGGGGCTTCGCGGCGTATTTCGGTTTTCAGACACTTTCAGCACGCTTTGAGACAAATGTTGGTTTCTATCCTATTTTTAGATATATATAGTGACCAAAAATGGGAAGCAAAATTTTTAGATTTTTTGAAAAATTATTTGTGTACTAGCCCCTTAAAGTAAAAGTAAGCAAGTTATAAAAGTCTGAATGTTCAAGTTATCATGCTAGAATAGGTGGAAATGTCACCCGCTGGAAGGTTACATGCTCTTTGGTACATGGCACTGCAACTGCACACGACTTTTTGGAGAATTTTCTAAATGTAAAGGTAGGTTATAAAGCCCTGGATAGTAATATTTCTCAAGTGTCGCACATATTTTCTCGGCCATGCTCCATTCTTTTGTCAATTGACGGTATTTCAGTGTCACGAAATAAAATATCCATAATTTGAGGTTAGTGTATCAGATAGGGTACTCCCACCTCAAATTTCAGACAGTTTATTGTATTTCGGGGCACTGAAATATCGTCAATCGACAAAATAATTGAACATGAGTGATAAAATGCATTCTATACTGGAGAAATATTGCTATTCTGACATTTATGAGTTACTTTTACTTTTCGAATATTTTCTCGAAAAAGTTGTCTATATTCCCATGGCGAAATATTAAAATACTCAATTCAAACTTCCCGCTATTCGGGCCTATTTTTTGAATTGGTCAACTACTCTCGCGGGCGTGACCGTATAGCCCCTACAGGGACCGTGGTGGGAGGTGAAGGAACTGCGCACGCGGAAATAAGTGCATATATGGGCAGCGGAACTAGTTGCGCCCGGGCATACGCGAGCGCGGACATAGTTCGAAGTTTACTGTATCTTATTAATACGAGAAACACATGTATCTTCAAACTACTTTCTATAACAATAAGTATAAGAAGCTGGTGAATGTCACACAATGCAGTTTGTGTAATTGACATTTATTTTACAACTCGTGAGGCAATACTACCACCGGTAATTATTGTCCAAATGTCTGAATATTTTACAGATAAAGTGATGAAAGATAGACTTATTCTAACCTTGAACATCTAAAAACACATCCAGAAAAAAGTTCTTATTAAATTAAAAAAAAAACCATTTATTTAAACAAAATGTTTGCTTAAATGATTTGTTTGATTTAAAACAAAATTCTTTTGATTCAAAAACGTTACTGGGAATAATGAAAGAAATAATTTCTTTAGAGTCAGTAATTTGAAATAAGCAAATTATTTCTTTGAATCAAAGAAATATTTTCTTAATCCACATTACTGATGTGCCACTAGACTTTGCGCAGAGCTAATCAGTGCAGGCGGCTCTTGGTAATAATTTAAGTCGATAAATGTGTGGTAAAGAAGTGTGCGATATCCTTGCATCATAGGATTGTTATGCAAATGCATAACAAAATAATAACGTTGAATTTAATAACATATTAAAAGTAATTTGCTGACAGTGTTAAATAATCTTTAACTGTTTTGAGTGATCTTTTCGACATTTCCCATTTCTAAACGAAAGAAAACTGAAAAAACGGCATTTTTTATATAAAATATCCGCAGTGTTGAAATTTTGAACCAAAATCGTAAGGTGCGTTTATTTTGATTGTAAATCGGGATTATTTATCATAATTATTTTAATCGAATCTACAAAAAAGAATGATTAATAAATGTTTATTTTCATTTTAAATGATTAAATTACATCTATAAAGGATAATTTAATGAAGATATAAATTATTTGACAGTTTTCGAAGACTGTAATGTAATAAATAGATTAAAGCTTATCGTGGGTGAAATTTTATAAATTTTTATAATTTTATAGTACCTTTTTTAAATTTTATAATGTTCTATTTTTAAAATTTGGCTAATATACAGACAATAAGACTTTGGGAAAATTCAAAATTATTCAGAACTTTATTTTAAAAACTTAATTTTCATTTTTGAAGATTTAAAAATATGCCGAAAAAGAATCTGAAAGATTTTAAACCTATTTTTTCGGATTACATTTTGTTTATTTGTAAAAGTTTCAGTAGTTCTGAAAATAATTGAAAATAATTTAAATCTTGAGAAGAATCCGAAAAATTTAAAACGAAATGTAAATTTTTTATGATTTAGAACAAAAAATGAGAAGCCTTTTAAGAATTTTGAAAGGTTTTAGGAGAACATTCAAATTGTCTCAAGATTCCTGTTAACATTTCTAATGATTTCTTTATTTTGAAGAAGGGATTCTAAATGAAAATCGAAAAGTACACAAAAATTCTATTGTGCTTAATAAATATTTTCAACTATTCAAACAATTCCAAGTTATTTTTAAACTTGTGAAAAATTCCATTTTTTCAATGTAGATAGTTAAAGATTCTGAAACAGCAAGATGGATTAAAATTACGGAAAGTTTTAAAAGAATCAAATTTTTTCTTTAAATTCCCAGAAAAATATTAAATGATATTTTATTGTGAAAAATTAACTTTAGGATAATTTTCTAAAAGATTTCAAAGTATTTCCAAAATATGTCGAAAAATAATCTGGGTCTTTAAAAAATTTTAAGAAAAATTCAAAAAATTTTAAGACATTTAGAACGTTCAGATATATTAAAAAGATTTTTAAAAAAGTTTAATTTAATAATTATAAAAATTTGGAGAAAAAAATGTGCATTTTTTACAATTTGGGAAAAAAGCTTTTCATGAATTTGGAAAGTTTTTCAAAATATCAAATAATATTCTTTAGATTATTAGGAAAATTTAAAGTTATTTTCTGGTTTTTTATTTTGCAGAATATTTTTAAAATTGCAGTTTAAAAATTTGCAAGTTAAAAAAACCTAAGGACGACTGCCTTCTGCATTTTTACCGCGAGTGTTTTAGCATATTGTTCACACGCAAGGATGCTTTTCAGATTACTAACCAGTGAAAGCTTGGCACCTCCAAGAGCGCCAATGATAAGGACTATTCGTTCGACAGAGTATTCGGGGTACAATCGTCGCAAATCCCTTATGAAGTCTCTATACCTCTCTTTCTTTTCATTCTCCTTGGCTATGATATTTTTGTCAGCTGGCGCCGAAAATGCGATAACGAACATGATTCGCTTCTCGAAGTCAAGAAGAACCATGTCAGGCCTAGAGTGTGCAACAGAAACAATTGTCAAGAGTATAAAGTTCCAGTATATGCGGCACTTCTCATCCTCGACAATTGACTCCAATTCCCTAGGACTGTACCAAATGCTCGGAGTGTGCATGGCACGCCCTGCAGCTATCATCGGGAATGTCTTGACTCAACATTTGGCGACGATATGTTAAGGTGGAAATGACACCGTCTTGACATGTCAAAATGAAACCCACCGTGCCAGACTTCAATTCGGGTGATTTAAGGAAAGCAAAAGTTAGCTCACACGACATTGACTGATCCTCCACATTTCTGTCGAAGATGCCGTGCATTCTTTTATCGAGGAGCTGTTTACGGAAGTTTTTCTCTTGTGCTTTCTTAATCAAAAAAAGGGGCTATGTAAGCGGAACGCCTACTCTACCACAGTCAGGACAAGCCGGCAACAGAGAAAGAGAGGAGACAGTAAGCCCAACAGCGGAAAGGCATCCGATAGATGAAGAGCAATGCTTTGTGAACCGGAGAAACATCAACACCCAGATTTTTGTCAAGTCTGAAGATGAAGTCGGAAGAACCAATTCCGGAGTGGTGGTGGAAGAGAGCACAAAACTTCTGCCGAAAATAGGCAACTTAGCTGACCCGAAGAATTACAGGCCAATCACTTGTCTGAACACACTGTATAAGATATTCACAGCTATCCTAAATGATATGATTGTTCGGGCAATTGAACCTGTGTGGCAAGAAATGTATGAAGAACGCGGCTCAAAGAAAGGCGTAGCAGGATGTCGGGAGAACCTGCTCATCGATAGATGTGTCTGCAAAGATGCAACATTCTACCAGCGTGACCTATCGATGGCCTGGATTGATTACAGGAAAGCTTTTAATTCAACCTCCCATAGACTTATCATCTGTCTTTTGGAAAGCTTAAAGGTTCATCCGCAAATCGTGAGGTGCATAGAGAGATTGATGCCGCTTTGATGACAACACGCTCACCTTTCAGAGAGGTGTCTTTCAGGGCGACACCTTGAGCCCACTCCTCTTTTGTCCCACATTATTGCCACTATCTCTAGCACTTCGCAATTTCGACGGGTACCTTTGCGGTAAACCTGTGGATCGAAAGTACAAGATCACTTATGTATTTTACATGGACGATTTTAAAATCTATGCTAAAAATAAGGAGCAACTACATTAGCTTTAGGGATTGTCGAACGATATACTAAGAAAATAGGAATGGAATTTGGGTTAGACAAATGCGCCAAGGTTTATTTGAAGCGAGGAAAACTTAATGGCATCCCTGAAGATCCTGAGCTCGTTGATAGAAGCGCTATACGACACCTTTGCGCTGGAGAGACCTATACCAGGTGTATACATATGAAACCGGTATTGCCATTTAGCGGCCAGTAGGCACACTTGTAGACACTGTCGGAACTTACCACTTGTGCTAATTGGCGTATTGTCATCTGTCAACAATATCCAATACCAAACATTTCAAGTTTCATATGACATCGTGATTTTTTTC
>NC_046666.1:93367257-93368542 GCF_010883055.1 Belonocnema kinseyi
GAACAGCGCTTCACTTCTTACGAAAATGTTGGAAAATGGCTCGATGACTGGTTTGCTTCAAAAAACGAAGACTTTTTTTGGAAAGGTATCCATAAATTGCCATATGTATTGCCATATGTATACACCTGGTATATTCCTGGGCGTGCCACAGAGCCGCATTCAGGATGTGAAATCTATAAAGGATACTCTCCGAAGTAGATACAAACGTCTCATCCGGCTATGCACATGAACAGAACCATTTATCTAAAGTCTTCTGTTCCGCGACTCTACATCTCACGCCGTCAAGGTGGTCGCGGAATATTGAATTTCGAATGTCTTCACCACAGAATCATTCTGGGTACAACACAGAGTCGCAAATGGAAGAGAACCTTTTCTTAAAACGGTCAGGAAGCACGAAAAAGTGGGCAACGGAACGTTTCAGTACAAAGCAGCAGAGGGGGCTGCTGAAACACTCAGACTTAAATTCAATATTAGGGGTGAGCAAAATGCATCAAATCTTATCAGTCAATGTCGTGGGAGCTAACTTTTGCTTTCCTTAAATCACCCGGATTGAAGTCTGGCACGGTGGGTTTCATTTTGACATATCAAGACGGTGTCATTTCCACCTTAACATACCTTCGCCAAATTTTGAGTCAAGACATTCCCGATGATAGCTGCAGGGCGTGCCATGCACACCCCGAGAATTTGGTACAGTCCTAGGGAAATCGAGTCAATTGTCGAGAATGAGAAGTGCCGCATATACTGGAACTTTATACTTTTGATAATTGTTTCTGTTGCACACTCTAGGCCTGACATGGTTCTTCTTGACTTCGAGAAGCGAACCATGTTCGTTATCGAATTTTCGGTGCCAGCTGACAAAAATATCATAGCCAAGGAGATTGAAAAGAAAGAGAGGTATAGAGACCTCAAGGTATTTGCGACGATTGTACCTGGAATACTCTGTCAAACTAATAGTCCTTATCATCGGCGCTATTGGAGGTGCCAAGCTTTCACTGGTTAGTAGCCCGAAAAGCATCCCTGCGTGTGAACAATATGCTAAAACACTCGCGGTAAAAATGCAGAAGGCGGTCGTCCTTAGGTCGCTCCGTGTCCTGAGGGTGCACGAGACTTTTGCCGGATCGTCATATTGATTCTGTTACAGACAGTAACCACCTATCTCACGGTCCTGAGACGTGGTTTTGACTGAAATTTTACCACGATTTCGTTGGGATCGGGTGCAGCTTTTCAGATTAGCACTCGCTCCTGGAAAAATCCCGCGGTTGCCCTTATGACAAACTTTTAATTA
>NC_046666.1:93368642-93386640 GCF_010883055.1 Belonocnema kinseyi
TAAAAAGGATTAAATAACCACTGCATGGTTCTACTGGGATCAACAGTCATCTAAAAATGACACCGGCTCCCAGTAGAACCGCGGCAAATCACACCCTTGACCATATCTCACGACCGTGAAATGAGTGGTCACAGGGCACAATGTAATCACAATGAGAGGCCGGCGAAACCCTTCTGTGTCTTAAGGAGATGAGGCGATCCAAGGATGACACCTTCCTGCATCCATCTCTCAAGTGCCTTGGCATATCTTTGGCACGCTGGTATCGTTTTAAGGTTACGAACCAGTGATAGCTTCACACCTCCGGGAGCACCGATCACACGGACAATTACTTTAACCGAACATTTTGAGTACAGTCGTTGTGCCAATTACTTTGATCTTGGAAGCAATTTTGAAGGGCTAAGTGATTTTTCTAATAGAAACAACTAGTTTTGACCCCGGATTTGAAAAGAGCGGAAAATTTTACGTATACGATTTTATATTGGTCAAGGTTGTTTCAAGGGCAGATGAAAGTCAAATAGGCGAAAATGGCATAGCGAGCAATATCTCAGAATATACTTTACATATAGAAAAATGTTTTTTGAAAAAAATTGTAGGAGACAATAGGGAGCATGAATTGGTACCAAAGAACTTGACCTTGAATGCGGTTTTCAAGGTAGCTTGAAGTAAAAGTGAATTTTTTGTAATGGAAATCCCTATTTTTGAACTCGGATTTGGAAAAGGCGGAAAATTTTACGTGCAAAATGTTACATTTGTCAAGGCCGTGTCATTGGCACTTGAAAATCAAATATGCAAAAATGACTCAAGTTCTATCGATTCAAAATTGAGAAGCTTCTACCGTGTATTATGGAGGTCGAATAAACTTTCAAAGATTTATTAACAGACCAAGCATGGACGACTTTAGATTTTTTAAGTTCATAAACTTCCTATTTTTAGCGCTACCCAGGAACAACGACGTGAACGTAATAGGATTATGTTTCCTTTGGGGTGCTGGTTTAAAGTGAGTCCCCTTGCCTCGCACTACTCCGGGTGCTTGATTAAAGTGAGTCCCCTTGCCTCTCACTACACGAGGTGCTTGATCAAATTGAGTCCCCTTCTCTTTCAGTTCCCGGGGTGATTGATTACTGTGAGTTTCCTTGTTTCTTACACTTAATCTCACAAATATTCATTGAGTATGTGCTCGAAGTGACCAGCGTTAGCTTCAATGCACAAATCAATTCTCCGCAGAAAATATGTTATAGTCGAAAGCAAAACAGTATGTGGGATGGCTGCACAAACTGTTCGTATGGATTCCATTATATCTTCTCGTGTCGTTGGCGACTCCTCAAACACAACGCTTTTCAAATAACCCCAACGGGGCAACGGAATCGGATCACCACATCCAATCCATCGGTTTGGGTATCTTCGATTTAGAAATGCCCTTATGATCCGCGAGTGAAGTGATGGTGTACCATCTAATTGCACCCACATTCTTGTTCTGTTCTCGAAATCGACATTTTCAAGTAAGCCAGGTAAATGGTTTCACAATAATTCTAAAAAATTGAATGGATTCACAGTGTCATCGAAAAAATATGGACCAATCAGATAGCCATTCACAATTCCGCACCAAACATTGAGGCTGAAACGATGTTGGTGATCAGCGGTTCTGTAACAGTGTGGATTAGTATCTGACCAAAATGGGGGTTGTCTGTTTAAAGCTCCAGTTTTTTTAAATTTAGCCTCACCAAAAAACATAACGAATGTGAACAACTCACGATGATGTGAAACCCATAGACTTAATATAGGCTTAATGTTATATGATAACCATGATATCTGAGAGCCTTTAGGATCCTGAGAACCGTTGATTTTGGTATTCCTGGTTCTCTTTCAATTTCGCGAGAACTAATGTAAGTATTTAGGTGGATCATAGCAAAAACTGTTCGGCTGCGGACGTCATTGTCACCGTATTCGAGACATTCGTGTATGGAAAATATTCGGCATAAAGTGCGACCGCATGGGCATAAACACCACGACACTCTTCTAAAACCATATTCATGTCAATAATTTCATTTGAAGGGTAATCAGCCATTTTAGATATTTAAAGCGATTCATATGAAGAGAAAACACGATAACCATACGTTCAGAAGCGCTGATCGTCAAGTCCGATCCAGTCGGCTTCTCGAACGGGAATGAATGCTTGTCTGTCCTGACCGATCGAAGTCTAGTGGTAGGCATTTGTTTTTCTTTAGCGCGGTCGACTGAATTCACACTCCATCGCGAGGCATTTGTTTCCCTGATATTCATGCTTCTTTCCGGCCTCATTACGCGAGATGAGTGTACCTTACTTATCGCAAAAAATGAATTCATGCACATGTGAGAAGGATCCTAATCGGCTTCATTTAATTTGTGGTGACTACTTTTTACCGTTCAAATCTAGGGGTTTTCATTACAAAACATTCACTTCGACCTTCAATGTCTATATCTTTGGTACCAATACATGCTCCCTATTGTCTCCTACAATATAAAATATTAAGCTGGACCAATCAGGAGCGCCGTATAAACAGCCGTGCGTGCGTGAGCGCTAGTCCCAACACAGTGGTTTTGAAGAGAGCGCCGAGAGAACAGCGGTCACTACATTGCATTCGACTCCCGCTCACCCACGCACAACTGTTTATCCCGTGCTCCTGATTGGTCCAGCTTACATATCTTATTACTCAAAAACTAAAACTTCAACTGATTTTTGGAAAAGGAATTTTTTATTTGTATACAGCCATAAAAGTTCGGACACTTGAGTCTGGGACACTCTGTATATATGCTTTGTCAAGTTATTAATAAAGGATGTATATTGTCTGTATAAAGTAAGGGATGGTAATCTGACTGGCGACCCCCAGGTGGTGCATTCTGGGCATACATGAAATTACTTTGGCGAATGTCAAGAATTAACGATCGAGAAGAAATATTTGTCCATCTACTTAGCGTCAATGGGCATTGTAACTGGGAAATTCATGAGAAACTGTGTTTTTAATGGAATAATGATTTAGTATTTGTCTCTGATTACACTATTGCGTATAAATTATTAGGCCATGACTACAAATTCAATTGGCCCCTCATTATTATGGAATTGCATACATACGAGGGGCCTACCAGTTTTTTTAACTGAAGTAATTCTTCGATCATTTCCTTATAAATATATATTTAATACTTGAATATGAGCATGATACAGGGAGAAAATGGTTGATGTACCACGATTACTTCCTTTAAAAGAAGTTTTACGAAATTTTAGTAATATTTTGATCCCCTTATAATCAACATAATTACATCTTGAATTTTTTCAGAACTCTTTAGTACCCTCTATAACATAATTATATTTTAACCATCAAGATAGGTTAACCCGCTTTCAACAAAATGTGATTTTTTTAGTTTTCAACATCTGTTTACAACTTTTGTGAAAAAATGTTGCACTTGATACTTAGAGTAAATTCATCTTATACGGGTAGCCAATTACCCCCGTGACATGGATCACATCCGAGCGGAGGCACCCAGACCATGCTTATCCATCTACGGCCTTTACCTTTTGAACACATAAGCCTAGAAATTTTGAAAAGTCCTAATTATTTTTGGAGTTATTAACATTTACAAAAAGAGCATTGATGTTTTTCTACAATGTGTTTGTTTCTAAATACACATTGCACTTAACTTAGACTTACAGTGCAAGTCCGATAACTTTCCAACTTCGGGGCTGTAGGGGCGGAAAATTCCAGGAATTGCGGACTTATCGGATGCCACTTCTAGTAGCATGATATTAGGTGTGCGCGTGCGTAAATCATGGGCGCAAATCATTAGCAAAATAGCGCACGTAGTGGGAAACCACAATTAGTGTGCGTGCCTTACGTGTGATGACGTTTTAAGGGGCATGTACACTTATCGGACTTCTACTGTACTTGGCACAGAATTTAGTCAGCTTTCGTACTAATATAGGTAGAAAAAAATGTCAATTGTATTTAGTAAAAACTAATTGGAAATTAACCGAACCGATAATTTCCAAAAGTAATATACATGTGAATGCCTTTTTTATATTTTTAAATATACGATGGTAATTATTTTAGGCGTTACAAGGAAATATGGCTGATGTTTCTGCAAAAGATGGCAGTCAAGAAACACTTGTTAATTTAGTTGCCTCGATGCTCGGGATATGGATAATTTCGCATTTGCGTGAAGAGTAAGTGTGCATTAAAATAATAAATAGAAGATATTGATTTAAAAAATGATTATTGAATAAGGCATAATTTTATAATATTCTATAAATTCTTCGGTAAATTCTGAGCATTCGAGCTCTTCGATGGGTCCTAATAAAAAAACCTGTGTCACGCGAGGGGGGGGGGGGGTCAATTCAAAATCCTCTAACTGTACCGGACCTCTTTAAAAAGAACGCATCTGTAGCGTGCAGATTCTAAACCTCGTAACTTTACTGAGCCCGTTTAAAAATAACGTAGCTCGATTTTTCCCTTTTTTCAGTAGAGCTCATTTTAATCGTCACAATTCTGTTTCGTTTCAAATCGAAATGCAATCGACGGAAATATGAAGTACTGCATGGTTTTGAAATATTACAAACATTTTTTATATGATTCTAATACAAGTTAACCTATAGTATGAATGATAAAAAGCCGATTTGGCCTATTTTGCTGTTAAAATAGGCAAGTAGAAACATTATAAATATTTACTTCTGCTTAAATTTATGAACAAACGCAGCTCAAATTTTTTGAAACATACACTCTCTTGCACTGCTACGGTTATGCCATAGACAATATTGCTTTATATCATTCATATTATAAGTTATCTTGTATTAGAATCATATAAAAAATCTTTGTAATATTTCACAAACATGTAGTACTTCACATTTCCGTCGATTGCATTTCGATTTGAAACGAAACAGAATTGTGAAGATTAACGTGAGCTCTACTGAAAGAAGGGAAAAATCGAGTTACGTTGTTTGTAAGTGGGCTCAGTAAAGTTATGAGGTTTAGAATGTGCACGCTACAGATGCGTTGTTTTTAAAGAGGTGCGGTACAGTTAGGGGATTTAGAATTGACCCGCGTAAGATAGGTGTTTTGTATTAGGACCCATCGACTTCAAAGTCTCATCCATATTATCCCGAATTTTCCGTTTCAAAACAAAATAATGATTACATTTTTTCCTCTTAAACGTATTCTGCAGTTTCATATCGTAACAAAAAAAAATAGAATAGGTAATGAAAAATGTTATCCAAACAAATTATTTATTTACTTTATTATCAAAATGAAGTCATTGTATGCAACTAAGTAAAAACAGATTTGAATTAATTATTATTATTAACATGAAAATCCGTCTTATTGAATGTCACCTAACTCATCTTCCTGTAGAAGATTTTATAGTCCAATTCGATTTTAAAGTTAGTAAAATATAAAATTAAAGTGCTGATGTGTCACGAGTCATATAGTGTAATACTGTAGTCCCAGCGTACATTTTCTCTCTATTGTGAAGCCTGCATTTCTTCAATTTTGTTTACTAATTTTATCGCAACCAAAAATTTGGAAGACACTCTTATAACTTATTACAAAACAAATTTCAGATTTTTCATCCTCCTGTATGCTTTTTTAGTATTTGTACACCTCTTCGCTAACTATTCTGCAGTAAGAGCGTTACGGTTCCATTCGATAAACGAGAACAGACTTTCTTTAATCATGATGATATATGATGAAGAAAAACGCATTCCTACTCCAGATGAGGTCAATAAACTTGAACCAGTGTTCTTTACCCAAAATTTAGGTGTGTTTTTTATTATTATATCATATTCATTAGAATGAAGGAACTTGTTCATTTTGTATTTATGCCTTATTTTTCATTTTTAGTTAAAGCCAAGTATGGATTCCGTATAAAAATGGGTTGTTCCTTTCAAAATGTATCGCAAGTAATAGTTCCGAATGAAGGATATATTCGTTATTTGTCTAATTTCATTCGCCGGGAAAAATTTTTTGCGTGTATGGATGTTGGCCGAAATACTAATTGGGTTTTCTTGAAAAAAGAAGCAAACTCAACCGACGCAATCAGAGCATATTTATATAGTTATTGCATTGGAAGATACTTTTATGAATGGTTTCCTGAATACAAAAACAAGGTTAAAATTTAGTAAAATATTAAAGATTAAAATGACGTATTTTTAATGTTATTAAGGATCATAAACTATAATAGGCTCTGAAATTGAATTCAGCATATCTAATAAAAATACCTTAATTCATAAAAGGTTTCAATTACAGAGTATTTTTTCATTAAAAAAAGATAATCTGGATGTCAACTGTTTTGGCGAGTCTCTTCTCATCAAGTATCTGGAGTCTGAGGACGAAGTTTTCCGGAATTGCGAAGATTTCATTTCTCAGCTTAAAGAAACAGGTGACTAGGAGTTTTTTAGTTTGATAAAAGTCGTAATAAAAATGCTGAAGATCAGTGTTGAAAAAATCATTTTTTCAGAATGGACAATAGACTCTCATTTTCTGCCAATTGGACCATGGAGGGGCTCTTGGGAGGATGACAAAAGTGTGTAAAAGGGAATAAAGATAAAAATTGCCGTACTTAAAGCAGAAATAATTGTTATTTTTGTACTACAAACTAAACTTATTCAAAAATAAAAAATTTCTATGAAAATATTCACTTGACTTAGACTGAAAAAATAATATCGTCCATAATGTTCCCTTATAGAATTGATGACATTTTTTCAGATCAAGCTCATTCGACGTTGAATTTAATAGCTTTAAATCTGATGAAGAAAATATCGCATTTTTTATCATGAGATGCACAAGGTGCCCATTTTTTTTATAACAAAACATATTTTTTATAAAAATATTCAGTGAAATAAGATGATCTTCAAAAATCTAGAAGTATCTAGTCACTGCACTCTCAATGTTGGCAATGTGGCACTTCAATTTGAAATTGTTCAAAACCCACCTATTTCTAGACGATCCGAAAATACAAAGAAATTTCAATATTAAAATATTAATGTTATTTATATTAATGAAATAATGTTTAATATAGCAAATCTTCCAAAAATGAGAAAGCAAATCTTCCAAAAATGAGAAATAGAAAGTCATGTTTAAGATAAACATGCAGAAAAAATTTATTTTCAACAATTAAAAAAAATATTACACTTTTAACATGTACAAAAATGACATGTAGAACTTGAATTAGGAATCCTGATTATCTTTATATCCAGTTTGGGATAAGTGTTTTACAATATCTACCCAATCCCAACCTCGAGGTTTCTCACCCTTTCCATCTGTACGATTCCATTGCCGCCTCTTTTGCGATTTAGTTAATTGTTCTTTTTTTGGCTTTTTCAAGGTCTCTTCCTGCAAAAACATGTTAATTAGTCGATTATAATTTTGAGAATGATATTTCTGTTATATGGGAATTCTATTTTAAATAAAAACTCCTTCATTTTAAAAAGGTACATATAATTTAAAAAATGGGTAGTTGAAAAGTTTCACCATTTCCGTGTGCATAGCGTTTTTCTACACCCTCACAAGTAAATACATACATGAGTGACATCGTCATTTAAATCGATTTTTATATTGTCAGGTATAAGTCAATAACCCTAAGCCGTAAAGTTACTTACGTATATTCTTATCTTTGACGGCAGTTCATGTATCAACAGATTACTTGACAAGAACGAAACCAAGTTCATAAATCTTCAGACATAAATAAACTTTTCTAACAAAACTTAACATTAATATGGTTAAACTTGATTTTTTAACGCTTTAAATTAATTAAAGTAAATTGTTTTTTGTAAAAAATTCTAAATATAATTTTAGTTTTATTTTCTAACGTGCAGAGCAAAAATTAAAAAGAAAAATTAACATTTTTAAGAAAAGCACTTGTCAAAGTTTCTATTTTTATATGTATTTTAATAGAAAAATGATTATTTTAGTGAAAATATTTTTTTCCTCAAAACCTCTTTAATACGTTTAGCTGAAACCTTCACATTTTGATGGTCAATCTTACAGAAACAAAAGAGTGCATACCCACGAACTGGAAGGATTAACGACTTTTTGGGTATACACAGTACCGTTTCATACCTTAAACGTCCTAGTTTGCAAATCATCATTTCTTAGTAACTTATATCACTAAAGATGTTTTATTTAATGGTGATGTTGCATGGTATAAGATGAACATATTTTTAGAAACTTGAAGCAGTGAATAACGCTGTGGATAATATACATTTTTTTTAGATTTCTAATACTTAAATTTTTTCTCTTTTACGTCTATTTGGTCACATTCAAACAGCTGTGACGTCACTAAGCTATACAACTGAGCACTAATGAGACCACTTTAGCTGCCACGATACTTTTCAAAATTTTGACCAATCAGGTTTCGCGGTCGTCGAGGCTTTATACATGACAGCTGATCGAGCTGACTATTTAAGCTAACTTATCAATGCCTAAACACGAAAAATGGAAAATAAAAGCCGAATCAAGTGGGGTTAAATATATAAACAAAGAATGGATTTAGAAATCAGCGAATATCATAAAGAAGGTAGTTTATTAGTTAAGAAGTGTTTTGTGGCTGGATGTGATTCTAGGGAGGATAAAGATCCGAACTAAATTTTTATTCTTTTACCACAAAACAAAAAAAACACGTCGACAATGGCAGAAGCTACTTGCCACAATATTTCAAGTATTATTCATTATTATTATTATTTGGTAATAATACATGAAAGCCGTTTAGAGACACTTACACATTGAAATGGATGTTTACAAAAGCATTTTCACTTTTTTTTTTAATTTTCATAATTTAGGTATTTCGACTTTTGCCGCGAAGAATAACGTTGCAAACATATGTGACGTGCGCCGATCAAAGGTGACTTACTCTGAAAAGTGAGATTTTTCAGGGCGACCGGTCGAAGTCGACCCGATAGACGCGACTTTTAGGAGAGAGGGAAGACTCACGAAGTCTTCCCTCTCCACTTACCACATTATTCTCATGTATATAGTGGCGTCGTAGACGCGGCTCACTGACGGGGTATAGATGAGACGCGAGATGCAGTGGTGGGAGGTGTTTTCACGCGATCTCGAGCGAAAGCCCGATTTCTCGGAAACTAACAACTCAATTATTAGCAAAAAAAACGCTCGGATTTTTTGTCGTCACATATACCCAATCTATGCATTTGGCGAAAAATGACGCGTATAATAATGAGGTACCAAGAAATCAAAATATCTTTTTATCTCATTTCATGCAAGAAGTCCATTGTAACGGTATGCTATCACTTTCAAATAAGTAGAGGAAGCGTGCATAGTATGAAGATGTCTTTGAATTAATATAAAGGGATTTTTTAACACCCCTTTACTATTTAAACCAGGGAAATGGCATTCCTTAATGAACCAAAACACAAGAGATATTCTAATTAAAATATCGGGGTACGAAATGATAATACGTACGAAATACGACAACACTTGATACTTTTACATCAGAAAACACTGTAGTAGGATTCCGATATCTGAAGACGATCGGATCTCAATTTCTATGATGTGAGATACATAGGCGGTCCGATTCTGTTCCAATCACAGGTCTTTTTGTTTCGAAATGATCATACTATCACTTTGAGATACTACTTCGTGATATATATATATATATATATATATATATATTCGGTTTTGATTGCTCTAGAATCAAACCGAAGGGCCTATGACAAAGCCACTGAATGCGTCCTCGGGTTGCGGATAGAGGGTCCCTGTACCAAGGCTTTCTGCTCCTTGCATGCGGGGCTCTAAAAGGATGGACGAACCCCTTTTCCTAGCTTCTCGTGGGAACAGCAATGACAACACCAAACATAGTTGTAGTAAGTGCGGTTCAAAACAACAGAACGCGCAGGGCTCCCGACAATGGGTCGGCTAACAATGCCGACCAATCTAGAGCTGGGGGAGCCAATGAAAATGGATTCAATGCGATGGATCGGCGGGATCTCGCGACCTTTGGGTGGACAGAGCGACTGAGTCACGACTTGCTAGAGAACTACGATGCGAATGTGGCCCCTGAACGGGATTACATGGCACGGCTGCATGCTCTGTGGTGCGAGAAACAACCCGGAGCTATCGCACTTTTCGCAGCAACTCTCTCAAGCCTAAAGATCTGGCTGAAATGAATGTCGAGCTTCGTGGACACTTTTCCGGAGAATCTGACCTCTGGGCTATCAATTATTGTGTGTATAATGCAGCGAGAGCTTTGGCCGATGCAAACCGTAAAACAAAACCAACAGTTGATCATAAGACCAAAAGACGAATGCATCAACTTGCCATAAAGATAGGCTGGGCAAGACAGTACGCGTCCCGCATTCAGTGTGTGATTGACTACATCACATCTGGCAGGAATATTACCGCCACGGTTCGAAAGTTCGCGCGCGAACTCCGGACCCGTTATCGCACACTTAACAAGTCAAAGCTGCTGACCATCAGGCAGCATATTGTTGAGAGAATACGAATACTATCTGACGCTAAGAGAAGTCTAGAGCGGAGGGAGAGGTGGGTCAGAGAAAATCAACAGTTTCTCTCTGACCCATCTCGACTCTTCCAAGACAAGGAGGTCGAAGTATTTTGGAGAGAAGTCTACGAAGTGCAGCATATACTGGACGAAGACTCAGAAAATATAAATAGCTTCAAGGAGTTATGTATTGCCCTCATAGCACCTGATAAAGAATGCCCACCCATCATTACCGAGGAGGTGAAAAAAGTATTAAGAGGGATGAAGACCCGAAGAACTACAGGCCAATCACTTGTCTGAATACACTTTATAAGATATTCAAAGCTACCCTAAATAATGAGATTGTTCGGGCAATTGAACCTGTGTAGCAAGAAATTTATGAACGAGGCTCAAAGAAAGGCGTAGCCGGATATCGGGAGAACCTGCTCATCGATAGATTTGCCTGCAAAGATGCAGCATTCTACCAGCGTGACCTATCGATGGCCTGGATTGATTATCGGAAAGCTTGCGATTCGACCTCCCATAGACTTATCGTCTGTCTTTTGGAAATCTTAAAGGTTCATCCGCAAATAGTTATGTGCATAGAGAGATTGATGCCGCTTTGGAAAACCAGATTTGCTATCTCATCTGGAAAAAATCGGGTGATCGGATTGTCGAACGATATACTAAGGAAATTGGAATGGAATTTGGGTTAGACAAATGCGCCAAGGTTTATTTGAAGCGAGGAAAACTTAATGGCATCCCTGAAGATCCTGAGGTCGTTGATAGAAGCGCTATACGACACCTTTGCGCTGGAGAGACCTATACGTTCCTGGGCGTGGCACAGAGCCGCATTTAGGATGTGAGATCTATAAAGGATACTCTCCGAAGTAGATACAAACGTCTCATCCGGCAGATTTGGTCTTCCGAACTGTCGGCGAGGAACAACATATCCGAAACGAATATGCTTGCCGTCCCAGTAGTACTCTATTCATTTGGAGTAGTTCTATGGACGAAGAACGAGCTCAGAGCTCTTGATATCGGGACAAGAAAGGTTATGCACATGAACAAAAGAATGCATCTTAAGTCTTCCGTTCCGCGACTGTACATCTCACGCCGTCAAGGTGGTCGCGGAATATTGAGTCTTGAATGTCTTCACAACAGGATTATTCTGGGTACAGCACATAGAGTTGCAAATGGAAGAGACCCTCTTCTTAAAATGGAGCGTTTCAGTACAAAGCAGTGGAGGGGGCTGCTGAAACACTCGGACTTGACTTCAGTATTAGGGGTGAGCAAAATGCATCAAATCTTATCTATCTCGAATACTCACTCCTGAAAGCTCGGATTAAGAAAGCACAAGAGAAAAACTTTCGTGAACAGCTCCTCGATAAAAGGATGCACGGTATCTTCCACAGAAATGTGAAGGATCAGTCAATGTCTTGTGAGCTAACGTTTGCTTTCCTTAAATCGCCCGGATTGAAGTCTGGTACGGAGGGTTTCATTTTTTGCATGCCAAGACGGTGTCATTTCCACCTTAACATACCGTCGCCACATTTTGAGCCAAGACATTCCTGATGATAGCTGCAGGGCGCGCCATGCACACCACGAGCGTTTAGCTCACATACTATCTAGTTGTCCAACTCACGCGGGAACAACCTACATTCAAAGGCACAATGCGGCACTAAGAGTGCTTTATTACCATCTCTGTCACTCTTACGGCATTAACCTTAATATCGCCCCTCTAAATGCTCCTAGGGAAATCGAGTCAATTTTCGAGAATGGGAAGTGCCGCATATACTGGAACTTTATACTCTCGACAATTGTTTCTGTTGCTCACTCGAGGCCTGACACGGTTCTTCTTGACTTCGAGAAGCGAACCATGTTCGTTATCGAGTTTTCGGCACCAGCTGACAAAAACATCATAGCCAAGGAGAATGAAAAGAAAGAGAGGTATCGAGACCTCATAAGGGATTTGCTACGATTGTACCCAGAATATTCTGTCAAACTAATCGTCCTTATCATCGGCCCCTCTTGGAGGTGCCAAGCTTTCACTGGTTAGTAGCCTGAAAAGCATCCCTGCGTGTGAACAATATGCTAAAACATTCGCGGTAAAAATTCAGAAGGCGGTCGTCCTTAGGTCGCTCCGTGCCCTCAGGGTGCACGACTTTTGCCGGATCGTCATATTGATTCCGTTACATACTGTAACCACCTATATCACGGTCGTGAGACGTGGTTGTGGCTGAAATTTTACCGCGATTTCCCTGGGAGCGAGTGTAATTTTCCAAATTGGCACCCGCTCGCGGCGAAATCCTGCGCTTGTCCTTATGACAAATTTTTAAATATACATATATTCTCATATCAGATGGCGCTATCTTCAAGGTCAGAGACAAGCTCAATCGATCGCACGAAATAGTCTGATCAGTGAATCAGTCCCATCGGCTTCAAGCATCGGAGACCCGCTACTGTTCGACGTGAGCTCGCCATCGTACTTATTCGCGAGTGCCTTCCCGCTTCGAGTTAACTGGCGTAACGTCAAGAAGTAGTTACATCGATAGGCCGTTAGGGTACAGCGCTTTACCGCGACGTTCCTGTTTTGTCATGCCTGAGCGAACCCCCTCCCACAGCTTCTCTCATTCATCCCAGAGGTGTGGCGTAAATTCTAGGAAACATTAAATCCATATTCGAATGTATCTTTGATTCGTGTAAAGTTTAACTGACAAGGTTCATTTCTGTTGTATGGAATCTTTCACCTGGAATCGATGTGAACTTTATCCTTTGTTTTTTCTGTGCATATATTACACATAGTTAACGTACATACAAAAATGTATCTGATGCGAATTCACACAAGTGTGCCAACAGTCATAACTATTGGGATTGTAAAAATTAAAAACGCGGATCATCAAAAACGGTATAATTTTTTGTAAAAAGTATGATGGTTTTTCATCTTATATATATTTTTTCTTTTTTCTGATTCTGCTAGAATATCACGTGCTTCGAAACCTGTTGCTAAGTTTATAAAGATAAGTTAAAAATGGCTATAATAGCGGCGATTTTTCTAAAAATATTGAAAATCGATTTACTCACAAACCCCAATTTTTTTCGATTTTTCTTCCAATTCGTCCTAATGTAAAAAGTAAATTACATGATGGATTTCCCTGTGACCGCGCCTTGAAGGGAACAATTTTTTGTCTGTAAAACAAAAATTCACGTTTTTGCCACAAGGACACGAGACAATAAAAAAGTCAAAGGAACAACATTCATTCTTGTTCCACGAACACGTTAAACCTGTTGAATTAAGTTCTTTTTTTCCTCTGACTTCTGACTATCATGTGGCATTTTGGCAAAAAAAAATCTTTTTCTCCAAGACTACCATCAAACTTACACGGAATATACTCTTTAAATTAGAACGAATATATAGAAAAAAGCAAGAGAAAAAAAACGGTGTGGTTGTTGAGTAAATTTACTGAATATTTCTAGAAAAACCGCTGCCATTTTGACAATTTTGAACTTTAAAAAAAAGGTTCAACGGATTTTGAAAGAGAAATTCTATCAGTATCAGAAAGAATAATATAGACATTAGATAAAAGAAACCATCACACTTTTACACAAAAATTTTACCATTTTTTATAATCCGCGTTTTCAATGTTTAAAATTCAAATACTCATCTTGTAAAATTTTTTTTGTCAAAACCATAAGGTATGTGTCGTCTTCCTTTATTTGAAAAACAACATATTTGAGGGACAAATGGTTGTGACTTGATGAGACTGCTTGCCTGCGTTGAAATTAATTCAGTCATTAGTCTAAGATACACTAAACAAGAAAAGCTAATATTCTGTTTCAATTAGTTCCTTATAATTCGAATATTTTACAACAAATGAAGGACTTGAAATTTAAAGACTCCATATATTTTCCCATATAAAATCCGCTTAAATATGAAAAAAAATGAAATTAAATGTACAATCTGAAACTTAACTTCACTGTCACTCTATGACATAAAAATCCTTTGAAAAATCTCAAAAGAAAAGAATGTCATACGAATTCTTGTAAGCAAATTTTTAATTAAACCAATAAAAGTAACTATATCAAATTTTCTAAAGTGTTCCACGGTCGCGGTGTAAAGTCGTTTAATATCCCTATATATAAATCTAACCACATAAAGATAATATGGTCACTTTTACATGTAAACGCGCACAATATAATAATTAGTTTAAAAGTGTATACTGAAGATTTTGCTCTCTTTCAGAGATGAAAATCATGAGTTCAAAATTCATTTTTTTTGCCATACCTGAGCTCCAATGGAAATTTTAAGATTACTAGTTTCTGATTCAAGTTGACTAAGGGTATCGGGTTGAGCTATCAACAGCTCAGCTAAACTCTCCTGGACAGATTGGAAAAGCGTGTAAGTCATGGCACTTCCCAGCCACTGTTCAGCTTCAAACTCAACATGAGCAATTACTTTATCTTTCACTTGCTGCACACTGTGTATCACAATCAATTTACGTTTAATAAAATCAAGATATACTGAAACTGGCTCGATCACGAATTATTAATATACTCACATGTGCTTATTGTAAAACGTGTCTAGGTTAACAGTCGGCTTTTCCGTCGGATAATTAGGACCCCACGAAATCTCCAGTAAAAACGACTTAATGTCATTATCCTCTCCATACTAAAGAAAAAAGGTAAATTAGTTTTTAGTTATTTTATTCCTTAAATTCTCTCAACTAATTTTAAATAAGTCAAAATATTTGAGTAACCTTTTGAACCTTTCTTATTTCACGGTGGTTACTGAAATCTAAGGAAAAAATTATTCCCAGGTTTTCTAGCATTTTTTTCTGGGCATTCAAATTAAAAAATTGGGAGCTTTTAAAGCTGAAACATTTTTATGAATATATTCAAACTTAACTGCAAATTGGAGCCTTCACTGCAAATCAAAACTGAATTCATGTATTACAAAGTCAGTAGTTTTAAAGGCATGCTCTTCGGTGACCACGTGACCAAACTAGTCCCCGGTTATGAATCTTTTTTTTGGTGTTCACTGTGTCCACACGGATTGAGATATCATGTTTAAACTTTGACAGGTAAAATAAAAAGCACTTAAGAACGTTTTTATACATCAATATATTAGTAATTTTAAAGAAAGTTTATTTATAAATTAATAGAATAGGAAATTGCCATTCGAGTTATACCACTCTGCGGATCATTCTAAACCTTGAAAAAATTAATATAAGCAATAAAATTTTCAAATTCGTTGCAAATCAACAAATAAATATCTGCACACACGTAACATATCATTATTTTTTGGGAATTTTTAGCGATTTCTAACGGAGCAAAAAGAAACTTTGAACGTCGATAAAGTCGAGATCAAGTGATAAGTTCATTCATGAAATTTTTGTGTAAAATGATTTTCATTTTTTTGGTCCTAAAAATAAAAGATAAATTTCAAATTGGAGAATATCAACGCCAGCAATGTGCTAAAATTTACTCGTCGGAGTTCTCCAACCAACTTCCATAATTATTGACGTTGAATCGATCAGCTGATAACTATTGTTGACAGTGACCCAACCAGCGGGACTCAGCGTCGGACTTGCCTTGTCTTTCGCCCCCGGGCGAAATTTTATTTTTGTTCTTAGAATTGTTTCACACCAGCACAAAAAATCCACAAGAATATATGACCATTAGAAAATTTTAATTATTTTCTGAAGGTTCACATTTCTCAAGATGAGACTTGGACGGATTTTGGAGTATCACGTTCTAAGATGTTCCTTGACTTAGTCACGTGATCTCGACTTTATCGACGTTCAAAGTTTCTTTTTCTCCCCACTAGAAATCGCTAAAAATGCTCCAAAAATAATGATAGATTACGTGTGTGTAGATACTAAATTTTTTATTGGCAACGAATGTGCAAATTTTATTGCTTATATTAATTTTTTTAAGGTTTAGACGATTTAGTCCAAAATTTGTGTCAGTGCTCCATGCACGCGAATCAAACAATCTGAAATGCATCAAACCAAATATTATCTGCAAAGTGCTATAACTCGAATGAAAATATCCTATTTCATCAACTTATAAACTTTTTTTAAAATTATAAACATATTGATGTATACAAACGTTCTTTAGTGCCTTTTATTTAATCTGTCAAATTTTAAACACGCTATCTCAAACCTTGTGGACACAGTGAACACCAAAAAAAATTTCATAACCGGGCACTAGTTTGGTCACGTGGTCACCGAAGAGCATGCCCTTAAGTGCAAGCATTTAATAATATATAATTTCAAAACAGTAGCTTGACTGAATTTATGCATTGTCCAAATTATAATCCTTCAATCAAGTTATTTAATTTCGATTTTAAATACTTCTATTAAACTCTTCATCTTTAAAAATAGTGTAATTATGAAGGTTTTAATATTAAACAATTCGACCTGAAACATTTTAAAGTAAAATTGCAAAAGCTTTTAAATTGAAAGAGTTATAAGTGACAATTATTTTAGGTTTTGTAGACGTTACAAATTGAAAACTGTGTTCTACTGACATTTCTTCATTCTACAATGGCTCAAATTTAAATTATGGAACTTTTAGCACTTTTGACGTTGAGTTCAATTCAGACTACTTCCAATTTTTAAACATTACAGTGTTCGATTCAGTTTGAATAATTTCCGATTTTAAATCTTTCATTTTGCAATGTTTCCAATTCATAAATTTGAATGCCAAGATTATAAATTTGGAATGCCTTCAAGTAACTCAATTTTTAGCAAGTGATAATGTTACTAATTGACTGGAATTGTGAAATTTATATTTTTCACGTGCATCATATTCAAACATTCGGGCGAATTTGACACGGCAGCAAACGCATTCGGCAAATAAATAAATGTACTGATGTTTGAAAGTAAAATATCGAAAATTATGCCTTGTATTGATATTTGGTTGGCGTCAGCTGTTTAAAGGCTGGGTCTCCCTCATATATTGAAAGTAAAACTTCTCGTTCCTCCTCTTGTGCTTCTGCATCACTCATTTCTACTTCAAAGCCTGATTGTGTTTGCTTAAATGCGACAATAGCTAATTTACACACTAGACACCTCTGCATACGTCAAATGAGATCTTTGAGGTTATAAACCTGTCCATGTCGATGTCGAGCAACTAACATGTAGAATCACGAAGGAATAGTTACAGGGTAGGTCAACTCCCATAGGAAAACACCATGATCTAACCAAGCATGGTCCCGGCAATTCGGTGCCCAAATACGTTCGACTTAGAGTGACCCGACTTTCCCCACCATACTCGCTGCATTGGCGCGAACGGAAGGGCAAGCCTCGGCACCCTGTAGTAAGGGACGCGCTAATCGGGCAGCTGACTGCGGATTGATCGAGCGACAAGAGAGAGACACTTCCGTTCCAAATCAAGATACTATACCAAAATTTACTACAGCTTCACGCTTCGGTACAGTGATCCCAGATCTGAAACGAGACGTGGTCCAATACTATGACACGTCTATGTCCGTGTGAATATGGTAGGAGACGATATAAATGCCTGGGTTGCGCGC
>NC_046666.1:93386740-93389200 GCF_010883055.1 Belonocnema kinseyi
TTTGTTAAAAATGTAACTATTTTGTAAAAAAAGTCCTCTTTTCTATCAAAAATTCAACTACTTTGTTAAAATTTTTATTTCTTTTATTTGAAGGTTCATCTCGTTCATTGAAAATACATTTTTGAAACTGACAATTAATCTATACCATTTTTGGTAAAAAAATCATGTATTTTGTTAACAATTCGTCTCTCTTTGTAGAAATTAAATTGCTTTATGGAAAATTTATACTTTTTGAATAAAAATTACATTTTTCGTTTGAATTATCAACTGTAAATATTTTTTGGTTGCAAAGTCGTTTTTTTGTAAATGCAACTATATTATTAAAAATTAAAGTCATAATTTTTGGGTGGAAAATTCGATTATTCACTTAAAGTTGAACTACTTAGTAAAAAAATTAATTTTTTCTTATTAAGGATTCATAATTATAGTTGAAAATTCAACTATTTGCATTTAAATTAGGTTAAAAATTCAGCTTTTTTGTAGATAATACTCTTTTTGACTTTAAAATTAAAAAATTTATTAAAATTAAATTGACCTTTTTTAGTAGAAACTTAATCTTTTTGGTTAGAAGTGTATCATTTTTGGTCAAAAATGCAATTGTTTGGTTAAAATATGAACTGTACAACTTCTTGGGTTTAAAAGTCAATTATTTCACTAAAAGTTGAACTACTTTGTAAAAAAAAGTCTTTTTTTTAACAAAGTTTTATAATTGTAGTAGAAAATTTAACTATTTGGTTGAAAGTATAACTCTTTGATTCAAAACTCATATTTTCCGCTTAAGAAATTCAACTTTTTATAGATAATTCGTCTTTTTGACTTTAAAATTAAATAATTTTGTTGAAAATTCATGTATTTTGTTTGAAATTTGTCTTTTTTTGTAGATCATTAATTTTCTTGGTCGAAAATTCACCTTTTCCCTTGAAAATTTAACAATTTCGTTGAAAATTCGTTTTTTTTCGTTGTTCAATTCAATTTTTTATCACAGCTTTTATCTGGAAATTGAACTATTCCATTTTTGGTTAAACTGTATTCTGTAAATTGTATTAGTTAAAACACCAATTATTTGTTAGAAACTTAATTTATTTGTTTTCGATTATGACTTGAAATATTATTTCAGTCTAAATTTTTTTATTTTTAACCCATTCAATTTGAAATTTTTAAATTAAAATCAGAAAATTTCGTTAATCATCAGCAATATTTGACCGTTCATTAAAAACAATCCATTACAAATAACTGCTAACACTACAAATTTGAACAGAATGGTTCGAAATAGAATACCTTGAATTGTTAAATTTGTAATGAGCTGAATATAAAGTTTAAACGCTACAACTTTAATTTAAAAAAAGATTCAGAATTAATTTAAAACTTGAAATTATTTCAAATAATTTAAAACACAATTTAGACTTTCGCAGATTAAAAAAAAAAAGCTTTTTGAGAATTGTACAGTATTTAAAAAGAATAACAAAAATTGTTGTGAATGCTAAGAATATTGAGAATGATTTTTTATTTTGACAAATAAATTTTAAGTGAGTATTTGAAAACATTTTAAAAATTAAAAAAAAAAAGAATCAGGAAGATTTTAGGAAAATTTTTTTATTTTACAGTTTTTTTAATTTTAGGAAAAAATATAATTAACAAAATATATCAATTTTTAACCCAAAAGCTTACTTTTTAACAAATTAAATTAATTTCCTATCAAATAATTGGTATTTTAACTAATACAATGTACTGGATAAAGTTTCAACCAAAAATTGAATAGTTCAATTTCCAGATAAAAACGATTAATGTTTAATCAATCCTAGAATAGTTACATTTTCAGATAAAAAAATAATTTTTAATCGGAAAAATAAACTTTCAACAAAGTTGTTAAATTCTCAACCAATAACATGAATTTTCGACCAAGAAAATTAATGATCTACAAAAAAAGTCAAATTTCAAACAAAATACATGAATTTTCAACGAAATTATTTTATTTTATAGTCCACAAAACGAATTATCTACAAAAAGTTGATTTTTTTCAGCGAAAAATATGAGTTTTCAATCAAAGAGTTAAACTTTCAACCATATAGTTAAATTTTTAATAATAATTATAAAACCTTGTTGAAAAAAAGTATTTTTTTACAAAGTAATTTAACTTTTAGTGAAATAATCGACTTTTAAGCCCAAGAAGATGTACAGTTCATATTTCAACCAAACAATGCCATTTTTGACCAAAAATGATACATTTTCAACCAAAGAGATTAAATTTCTACCAAACAAGGTCAATTTCCAACAAAATATGTGAACTTTCAACAAAATTATTTAATTTTATAGTCAAAAAGAGTATCATCTACAAAAAAGTTGAATTTTTAACCCAATAATATGATTTTTCAACCAAAATTTTAATTGGCGACCAAATAGTTTAACTTTCACTTACAGTTGAAGTACTTAGTAAAAAAATTAATTTTTTCTTATTGAGGA
>NC_046666.1:93389300-93397507 GCF_010883055.1 Belonocnema kinseyi
CGCGCGCAACCCAGGCATTTATATCGTCTCCTACCATATTCACACGGGCATAGACGTGTCATAGTATTGGACCACGTCTCGTTTCAGATCTGGGATCACTGATTCGGTATGCGAATAGAGCTTGTTGGCATCTTGAAGTGGTTAGGCTGTGCGATGAATTATTTCGATAAGATTTACTTTTCGAAGATACTGGTAAAAAACATGTGTAACAGTCAGTATATTAAGTATGACCATAATAATTTCCTAATACTTAAGGCGTCGTTACTAAAACGGTAATACTTAACTCATGATACATTTTTCTAAATGAACTCTTGTTATAAAATTTCTACACCTAAAACCAGCCCCATACATCACCCCCACTTTTCTGTTTTCTTACAATCCGGAGGGGAATTGTAGGTAAAACTAATCCAACAGATGGCGCCGCAAAAAGTAGGCCTATCTTTTTCATTGAATTGCATTAAGAAAAAGAAAAACGAATTAAAAACTTAATGCTGTTTGCAAATAAACAAAAAAAATTGATGAAAAAATAAGTCTAACTATTACTAATTATTTAAAAAAAGAAAAAGTCATGAAAATATGTATTTTAAGGGCATGTGACACAGCTAAATACATATATTACCGACCTCACTTTTTCAGTTCACTGAATGTTTTTTTGAACCTGAGAACTTTTTCTGTAAATAAAATATCGAGCTGAAACTTTGGAAAATGTATTAGAGTACAATAAAGTACGTTTAGGTACTGCACTTTGGTAGGAACTTCACTGAATATTATTTTATCTTTTTTCTGAACCTCGACATTTTTTGAACGTTCCAACTTTTTTTATACATAAAATATCGGTCTCAAACTTTGAGAAATGCAAGAGCCGAAAGAAAATTATGTTTAAGTACAAATCTTAATAATAAAAGATGTAAAAAAAATTTCAACAATCAATTCCATCGGAATCAGCCGGTAACGTTGTACACGAAAATACGAACCCTGGCGGCCACTAGACAAGGCTCTAGAGGGTTCGTATTTTCGTGTACAACGTTACCGGCTGATGCCGATGGAATTGATAGTTGAAAAATTTTTTTACATCTTTTATTATTAAGATTTGTACTTAAACGTAGTTTTCTTTCGGCTCTTGCATTTCTCAAAGTTTGAGACCGATATTTTATGTATAAAAAAAGTTGGAACGTTCAAAAATGTCGAGGTTCAGAAAAAAGATAAAATAATTTTCAGTAAAGTTCCTACCAAAATACAGTACCTAAACGTACTTTATTGTACTCTAATACATTTTCCAAAGTTTTATATATTTTATATTTATATTTTATTATTATTTATTATTTATATTTTATTTATAAAAAAAGTTCTTAGGTTTAAAAAAACACTCAGTGAACTGAAAAAGTGAGGTCGGTAATATAGGTATTTAGCTGTGTCACATGCCCTTAATATGAATCAAATTTAATTTTGAGATACATTTTGAAAGCAGTTCGAACTTGATATTTTTGTGATAATAGATTTTATGCTTTCACGATGATTCATTTTGATAAAAAGAAATATTTCGGGTTTCACTCGTGTAAAAAACTAGGAACTGTTTGCCGACGTTTCGTGAACATTGCAGTTCACATCTTCAGGGCTGTCCTGAAACTGAGGTATCAGGTCATCATGTTCTTATACTCTTTACGATACCTGTGATTGGTCAGAGCGCACCGCCGTGGGGACTGGTCGTACTTAATTGGCCAATCAACTCTTTATTAAAAAATCCGGGAAAACGGAAAGCCAAATCGGATTGGTATTATATCCATTTTGCCTATTGATGTTCTTAGGATGTTTTAAGATTTCGATTGCTTCCCTATGTTTTCTTGGAAATTTGTTTTGTTTTTGCAATGACTATCATTTCATCAAATTAAATGTTATGTCCTGTTTCGATATGATGTTCAGCTAGTGCTGATTGCGTGAAATGTTTTAGTCTGACTTTGTTTTCATGTTTCTTAATACGTTGGCTCACCGCTCTCCCGGATTCTCCAATATAGACTTTGCCACAAGAACAAGGGATTTTATATACTCCTGGATCATTGAGAGCTACCGTTTTATCTTTAGGGTTATTTAGTAGTTGTCCTATTTTCGCAGGTGGTTTAAATATGGTTTGGATGTTGTGTTTGTTGAGAATTCTTTCTATTTGTTCTGTGACACCTTAGATGTAGGGTAGGGTGGTGGTCATTTTTCAATTTCTTTCTTTCGTAGGTTGTGTTGACTTTCTTTTTTGAGTGTGTCTTCTTATTACTTTATCAATTTGTTTGTTTATGTAATCGTTTTGTATTAGGATTTGTTTAACGTTTTGTAATTCCTTTTGTAAGTTATCTTTGTCTGTTATGGAGACAGCTCTGTATACGAGGGAGTTGATGACTGATTGTTTTTGAGATGGGTAATGGTGTTGTTTTTGAGATGGGTAATGGTGGGAGGAGGCATGTAGGTGTCTGTTTGTATACGTGGGTTTTCTGTAAACTTCATGTCCTAATGTGTTATCAGATTTTTTGTAAACTAATACGTCCAAGAAAGGCAATTTTCTTTTTTGTTCTATTTCCATGGTGAACTGGATATTAAGATGTAATTGATTGATAAAATCGAAAAACTGATTTAGTTCATCTCGTCCATATCGCCAGATCACAAATGTGTCATCAACGTAACGGAACCAGAATTCTGGTTTAAGTTTGGCTTGGTTGAAGATTTTAGTTTCTAGATGTTCCATAAAGACATTGGCTATTACAGGTGAGATTGGGGATCCCATTGCTGCCCCTGAGGCTTGTTCGTAGAATTGGTTATTGAACGAGAAGTAGGTATTACTGAGACAGTGCTCTATCAAAGGTACGAGCTCGGAAGGGAAGTTTGTCATAGAATTAATAATATCAATTGTATCCGAGATTGGTACTTTCAGAAAAAGAGATACTATGTCGAAACTCACTATGATGTCTTGGGGTTGAATATGAATCTGTTGTATCTTTTTAATAAAGTCAAATGAGTTTTGAGCGTTAGTGATGGAGTTTCCTGTAAAAGGATTTAGTTTTGCAGCGAGGAAACGTCCTAGGTTGTAAGTTGGTGAGTTTATTGCGCTGACGATCGGTCTAAGTGGAATGTTTTCTTTGTGGGTTTTCGGGAGTCTCTAAAGTCTTGGAGAGATGGGATTAGTAGGTATTAAGTCAGATATTGTTTGGCTGTCAAGTTTATAGTGTTTGAGAAGAGTTTTTGTTTTACTGATTGTTGTTTTCGAGGGGTCCTTTTTAAGTTTTTTGTATATGTCGTCAGTTAGAAGGTCCATGATTTTGTTGTTATAGTCTTCTTTATTCATTATTACTGTTGTGTTGCCTTTGTCTGCGGGTAATATTATAATATCTTTATTTTGATTGAGTTCTTTAATTGCGGTTTTTTCCTGCTTTGTTAAGTTTAATGAGGGGACTTGAGCTTGGCGTAAAATGTTGGCCGTCCTGCGTCGTATGTCATTCGCTTTTTCGGGTGGAAGGGTATATATTGTGGATTCTAAATTGCTGATTATTTCTTCTTTTGGGATTTTTGATGGAGTTACAGAAAAATTATGCCCTTTAGATAAGGCTAAAATCATTTCATGGTTGAGAGGGTGGTCAGAGATGTTTTTACTGTATTTGTTAGTTGAGTTTGCTTTACGGGAAATAATTTGTCAAATTTTGTTTTTTGTTTTTGGGTGGAAAGTTCTTTAATCCTTTGGGATTGGTCAAACGATATGCGGTCCAATGTGGACCAAATGTTAAATCTGAGGGTATGTGATAGGAAAAGGTGAAGTTTTAATAGTTTTTTAGAGGTAGTGTGCAAAAAAAAATTGGTATGCTGTATTCTTTCTTTCACGAGAAGCAAACTTGTGTTATGCAGAATCGATTTGGATTTAGATGTTCCCAAATTATTTTTCAGTTGTAAGAATTTTGGGACGATTTTGTTGTCCCTGCACCGTTTCAAAAAAGCTAAGGATGTTAGTAGATTACTTTGAGACGTCCTGAGCTTACTAAAGGTATTGGTTTTAGTAAGAATACTCTTCCCGTAGAGTTCCTTGATAATAGATATTATGCTTTCACGATGATTCATTTTGATAAAAAGAGATATTTCAGGTTTCACTCGTGTAAAAAACTACGAATTGTTTGCCGACGTTTCGTGAACATTGCAGTTCACATCTTCAGGGCTGACCTGAAACTGAGGTATCAGGTCATGATGTTCTTAGGTATACTCTTTACGATGCCTGTGATTGGCCGGAGAGCCCCACCGTAAGGACTGGTCGTACTTGATTAGCTAATCAAGTCTTTTTAAAAATATTTTCAAAAAATTTTTTTTAATATTTAGAAAAATTAAAAAAAATATTTTTGTGATTTATTTTGCTCATATTAATGATTTTATTATTTGTTAAAGTTAAAAAAAATATTTGGTGTGAAAATTATTAATGTATCTAACGAAAAAATTAATAATATTAAAGACCTCAATGACAAAAATATTTAAAACATATACATTGTAAAAAAGGTTGTGGAATTTCAGTACGCTAAACGTATGTCAAAAGTGGACTTACGCGCAGCGGCGTGAAATTAGTATAGAAATGTCTAAAATTGTACAAAAGTGTAAAATTCTCACATGAACTTCCGTTCCAATTCTCCCCTCCACATAGCCTTTGGCGCGTCCCTCACTACAGGGTCCCTACTCCTAGTTATTCAGAGAAAAACTGTGATTGGCTGAAATGTCTAGTGATTTGACGCATTACGCAAAAAGGCAACGCAATTAGAGTTGGGTCGCGGTAATATTCTCCGTAATTTTAGCAGGAAAATCACCGTCATTACCGGTAACGTTTCTTTCGCTAAAGCCCGTGAAGTTGGCACCCCAACTCTCAAATATCAGATTTTTTTATATGGAATCCTTTGATGGTCGTTTGGTGGTGTTTGGTCGTCAACTTTGAAGGTTTGGTGGTCAAAATTGAAAAAGTTATTGATTTTTCAAATTTGGGGTGCCAACTTCATGGTGGCACAGCACTTTTTAATATTTTCAAAAAATTCTTTTTGGTATCGTTTGGTGGTCGTTTGATAGTGTTTGGTAGTCGCTCGTGAACGTTTGGTGGTTAAAATAAAAAAAGTTATCAAGTTTTCAGAATTGGTGCGGCAACTTCCGTTAGCACCCCACTTCGATTTTCTTTTTTAATTCCTTATGACATCATTTGGTTTGGTGGTCGTTCGCAGGATATATCGAATCTTTTAGAAAATACATGTGGCTCGTGATGGGACTCTGCGCATGCTTATGCGCATGTGTGATTGGTGCGAAATTTGAATTTGAAAATGCTCTTTTTCAATGTGAACGCTGTTTGGCAAGTATAATTGTACATAATTGTAGTTTTTAAGTTTTCGAACATTATAGCTTTCTGATAGTAGTTTCATATAGAGTTATCTGGATTTCTCTATTCTGCAGCGAAAATATTTGCAATAAGAAGCTAATAAGTTTTTATCCTTCAAGAATGAAATATATATTTTTTCAATGGATTATAGCACTGAAAAAAGATTTTTAAGTCTTAAACAGAATATATAATATATGAACTTTTTCAGAAATACACTTACACAAACTTTTTAGAACCAATATTTATATTAACGCAGAAAAAAAAACGGATTTCAGATAAATATTTATTAAGAACACGAAATTTTGAAACTGCATGTCCTAAAAATATTGCATAGAAGTAAACTTCTGAAAAATTCTCTCTTGCCTTATCAACTCGTTTACTCAAAATGTGACTTTCCTCTCCTAGCTGTAGGTACATATTTCCACATGATAGTGCATAATTCTTCAAGAAATCTTCAAATGAAAATTTAAAGTACACTTTATGTGTTTTTTTAGATGAAGATAATTTGTCTGAATTTGTAATTATTGTCAAAATTTTCAGAATGCCCCCCAAAAAATACAAACAAAATTTAAAGATTAATATTATTTACCATCCAGGAATTTCAGTTCATAGCTAATTCTTCAGTCTTAAATTATGTCACTATTCTTTAATAACCTTTTATAAAATTTAGAGGAACTTAGCATAAACGACACAAACGACACAAACGACACAAGCCACATAAACAATCCAAAAAGAACTACAAATTTGTTTTGAATACTTGTTTGATAGGATGCGTGGTTTTTGTTTTATACGTAGAAAACCAAAATAAAAATTAAACGATTCCATTTTTGAACAAACGACACAAACTATGAAACAAATGGATTGACAAAAGTTGTTCATCCAAAAAAGAGTTAAAAATTTGTAATGAATAATATTTTGATAGGACACGTAGAAAAATTAGATCACATTAAAAATTAATATTAATTATCAGTAAATAATTAATAAAATAATATTATTAATCTTAAAAATAACATTAAAAATAAAAAATAAGATTTTTTGGAAAACGAAACAAGGTATTGAAAAAAATTAATCGAACAAATTTGTTCACCTAAAAACGATCTACAAGTTTTGTATAAATAATTTCGAGACAGAATGAGTAGATTTTCTTTCAATTTTCAAAAAACAAGATTAAAAAATATTTATAAAAACAAATCAATAAAATACTTATGTTTCATACCAATGAATATTATGAATTTTAATATTACAAAATGATTGAAATGATACGTTTTTGGAGGTAGCTGAGAATAAACAATGCCAATGAATATTATAAATTTTAATAATATAAATTGATTGATATGATACGTTTTTGAAGGTAGCTGAGAATAAAATGTATTGCAAAAGGTGAACAAATGTGGGAAAAATACAAAGACCGAGCGCGATACTAAATTGATACTGAATTATGTTTCTGTTACAGTTGTCTTTTTAAGTATTGTTTGATTTAGTTTACAGTAAAGGAACTTATTTCAATGTAATTAAAAGTCGAACAACTTAAAATATAAAATAATAAGAGAGTTCAGATTTCAAAAATAATAAAACTTATAATGTTCGAAAACTTAAAAACTACAATTATGTACAATTATACTTGTCAAACAGCGTTCACATTGAAAAAGAGCATTTTCAAATTCAAATTTCGCACCAATCACACATGCGCATAAGCATGCGCAGAGTCCCATCACGGGCCACATGTATTTTCCAAAAGATCCGATATATCCTCTAATTTCGACCACCAAACGTTCAGAAATCAATACCAAACACCACCAAACGACCACCAAACGATTCCATATAAAAAAATCTGATATTTTAGAGTTGGGGTGCCAACTTCACGGGCTTGCTTTTTTGACATCTAGGTATGTAAAGAAGGTAAACTTTCGAAAATTTAAAAACTAATTTAAGAACTATTTATACTCTTTTAAGATGTCAATACAATTTACACAACACTAATTGTAAAACTTGTAAATTTTTAGGCCTTCAATTTAAGAACTTGAATTTTAACGTTAAATATGCTTCATTTACAGAATACAGCCTTATTGTTTGAATTTTCAGAATTTTCGTCATTAGTTATAGCAAAGATATTATAATGGTAGATGCGGTGCGGGCTCAGTTGCCCGCCATAAATATAGATGGCGCGTCCGGCGAAAAAAGTCACTTCCCCTCTACCCACCGCTCCTCGTAGAAAGCGCCCATCGATATGGTTTGCCAAGAGCCACTTGGAGCGCTGTAAGCAACTCTCGGCACACCTTCTAGGCGCACTGATGGTAAACTTAGCTTGGACAAGAACCATTTGGATTGAAAGTAAATTGCCAATTAAAACATTTTTACATTTATAACTCTGCAAACCTTGGTTGTTTTAGTAAATACCACAAATATAAGTCGATGAGTAACTTATATTACGGTTTCATATATTTTTCACTAATTCTAAAATTATTAATTATAATTTTCATTCTATATATTGTCTATATGTAGTTCTTTAATATTATTTAGTTTTTATTTTTATTTTTGTGATTTCCAATTTCTACGGACGTTTTTAGACTATTCGTCTAATCAAGTTCTCGTATGTATTTTCCAATTTCTTAATTGTTATATATTCTAAAATTTTTATAAAAATATAATTATAATTCCAAGTGATAGGAAAATTGTTCTTGCGGGCTTTAGACGTTAAGACGACAGTTCAAAGCCAGATCACGGTTCGCATTGGCAAACAAAATTAAACGAACAGAATTTCACTGGCACATTCATAAAAAATATCATATTCCATAAAATATATTTTAAGATAAACTTTAAATCATTATAATTGATA
>NC_046666.1:93397607-93405676 GCF_010883055.1 Belonocnema kinseyi
ATATTTTCGACACTGCAAACTTCCCGAAATAACAAAATGCTGAAACCTGAAAATCCCGAATTAAAAAATTCTAGAATAATGAAATTCTGGACAGTTTACAATATTATCGACTTTGAAAATTCCCGAATAATAAAACTCCAGACCGAATGCCGTTTAATGATAAAATATACAAACTAGAAAATTCCCGAATTGCAGAAATTGAGAAAACAGTTATTTGGTCAATATTATTTATTTATAAAAAATACAATAATCAAATATTTTTATTATAGAAACTTGGTTTCATGTTTAATTTATTTAAATTATTGTTTTAATTTAAAATAACAATAATTGTATAAAAATATGATACAAACATAAATTTAAAACACGTGAGCTTCAAATGAAACAAACTTTGCAGGATTCAATGCAGGCTGTTTTAACGCGACTTTTATTTTTTTAAATAATAATTTTATTTTTGCGAGCGTTTTCTGTAATGTACAAAAATAAAATGGACATTTTCAAACAACAAATTTTCTGTCGGCAATTCTCAAATTCGGTAGGATTGTAAATTGTCCCGAATTGGAAAATTAAAAATATAATTCCCACATCACTGTAAAAATTCCGAAATTATAACATTGCAATGTTATACTTTCGGAATTTTTACAGTGATGTGGGAATTTAATTTTTCGAAAAAAGCGAATCCCGAAAAATAAAATTTCTGACACTGTAAAATTTGTACATTGAAAAATAACCAATAATAAAATTCCCGAAATTATAAAAGTCCCGAAATATAAAAGTCGAATTGGAAAAGTCACGAAAAATAAAATAAATAAAATTTCAGACAATAAGATATTACCGAATTTTAAAAATCCCCAAAGAAAACGCCTGAATCATAAAATATCCGAACTAAAAAATTCCTGAATTTAAACAATTTAAAAAATTGTTTATTAAATATTATTTATTTATTGAAAATACAATAATCGAATATATATTTCTGAATGAAAAAATTTGTTTGAAAATGTGCATAGTATTTGAAAAAAACATAAAAAAGTTCTGAAAAATCGAATTTTTTATTAATAAAAAAAAATAATAAGAATAAAGTTTGATATAAATCGTTGTTAAATTGAACCCTGCAAAGTTTGTTTCAAAAATTTTATTATGTAGGTACGAAGAAACTTTAGGCAGAACATTTTTTTCTTTCAAAGCCCACGTGTTTTTTAATGTATGTTTTAATACGATTTTTATAAAATTAGTATTCAGGTGCCGGAGATTTCATTTTTTGGGATTTTTCATTCATCTCTTTCGGAATTTTTGTCAGTGGTCCCATATTTTTATACCACCTCTTAAAATTATGTAATTTTTCAAAATAAAAAGTCTAAATTTGAAAACATTTCAAAATCATCAAAAGTATCTATTCTTTTTTAAAATTATTTTAAAAATTTTTCTGAACTTTTATATGTCTTTTAGACTGATTCCCATTTTTCCGAACATTTTTGTAAAATCCTGCACACAAAATTGTTTTAAGAGCTTCCAGATTTTTTCTAATATTGTAAATCATTTGAAATGTTTTGAAATATTTTGAAACGTTCTCTTTGAGTTATGTACTTTTTCGAAATAAAAAATCATTTTAAATCTACCCAGAAATTTGTATTGTTTTCCTAGTATTTAAAAATTATTGAGGAGCTCCAAATTTTGTTCTTTTCTTTGTAATATTCAGAAACTTCCAGCTTATTTGATTTTTTTCCAAATTAATGCTTATTTAACTGTTTTTTAAGAATCAAAATGAAATACTTTTACCTTCGAAATACAAATAAAAAAATTAAACAATTATAATCGTAACATTCCAAGTTTAAATTTGTCACTCTGAAATTGTGACAATTCATTTTCAAATTGTTTACTACTGAAAATTGTTTTTTTTTTATTTCCAAACCAAATAGATTAAAAATGGAATATTTTATACTGAAATAATACTTCAAAAAGATTTTGAAATTGAATGAAGGCGTTCATTTAAGAAGCCATTAATTCGAACTTTACACTTGTGTCACTACTAAGGCTTTTGAATTAAATTAGTTCAAATTTTAACGTTAAAATATGTAAATTATATCATTTTGAACAGATCTAGAATCAGCTTGTACAATCAATCACTGTTTAATTTTTAATACTCGAACCGCAGTTCAATTTTCAAATTTACTTTCATTTTCTGATTTGCCCCGGTCGCGAGACTAGCTCAATATTTAAAACAACTTTTATTTTTTTGAAATTGTAATTTTTCGGTTGTAACTTACGGGACAATAATTTTATTGTTTGAAACGTTTTCTACAAATCTTGTTGATAATTTCTACATTCTCATCTAAAATGGGAAGGTATTAGTATTTATGAAAAATAATTTTTTCGGATTTTATTCAATGTCGACGTTTTGAGGCCCCGTGAGTCAAAAAAACAAGTTTTTACGTCGGGGTCTGTTTATCTGTCCGGCGTCGTCGTTGTTGTTGCCTGTATACCGGATAATTTTCGAAAGACTGGTCCGATTGGATTGGGTTTTGACACACTGTTCGAGGGTCCAAAAAGAAAGATCGAGTTCGTTGAACAGCCATTTTTGATAAAAATCCAAAAAGTTGAAGCTTTTTCAAAATTTTTGAGACCACTTTTTTCAAAATTTGAAAATTTTATCGACAGCTATTTATGGTACAAAAAAATATGAACAATTTATCCTGACAACTTTTTTTGATAAAATCAAACTTACCAAAGTTAAAGGATTTTCAAAATTCAAAAAACCAAACGAAAATGGACATTTGAAGCAAAAAAAGCTTGATATGAAAAAAAAGTGAAGAGGCGAAAAAAGCTACTTTTTCAAGACCCCATGATTATTTTATCACATTCTCATCCATAATGAGAAGAGTTTTTCGCGAAAAATGATTTTCGCGAATTTCATTAAATTTCGACGTTTTGAGGCTCCTTGAGTCAGAAAAACAAGTTTTTACATCGGTATCTGTCTCTCCCTGGCGTCTACGTCGTCGTTATTGTGGTTTGACACACAGATTTTTTTATTTTAAGAATTCTATGTAAAAATTGTACTATTTTTATTTTTATAACAAATATTTTTCTTCAATTAAATATTTGCAATAAGAGTGTTTTGAAGAGATTTTTTAAAAAGCTTTCGGGGAATAAAATTAGTGTTTATAGTTCGACAAAGGTTTGTTTTCTTTACCAAATTTGGCTTTCGTCTAAATTTTTCCAATTGTTTTTACTATAGTACAATTTACGTTTGCATCTCGGGCGAAGAAATCCATTCTATTGTTTGATAAATATTCTTTGTAAATCAATATTTTTCACAGAAAATTACCCTGAGTGACAGAATGAAATCGGAAACAATAAGAGTTCATTTATTCAGGAACAAGCTTTTTGAACAAAAATGACCTTGAGTGAACCTTTACTATATATTTCTTAATTTTTACAAAAATCAGGCGTTATTTTCTTACAAACAAAAAAATAACTTGTGGGGGGGGGGGCGCAAATAATCAAAAAATAAATAAAACTTGAAGTTGTATGATTTTAATTTGTAACTAAATAATTTGAGAGGTTTCAATCTAAAATTATCGAACACTTTCCGTTCAAAAATTTAGATGAAATAGTTAAATAGCATTAAATTTGAAATTATTCAATATATTCTGAAGACTACAAATTTTAAATGTCTAAACTATTAAGGCTTTAAATATTTTTGAAATTGCTGCTCTGGAGACTAAATAGCACTTATTCTTTTATTAAGAAATCACAACCAAAATTGTTAAAAAAGTTTTTAAAAGAGTTTTAAAAACCTTAAAAAAGGTCAGAGGTTTTAATAGTTCCATATATATGATAGAACCTCTATAAATTTGAAATTAGTCTATATACTTTTTCATGTTTGAGCTACAATTATTCCATTTTAGAGTTATAAATTACAGTCGTGAAAAACCAATAAAATGTTTGAATTCATTTATATATAAAACAAAAAATCTTTGTATAATTCAATCTAAATGCAGCCGCAAAAATTTAATTTGAAATGCGTTGAATTCAGGGTATAGTTTAGAAAGAAAACTGAAAGCAAAGGATCGACTTTCAAAAGAAGCGAAAGAAAGTGACTCGCTGGATCGCAAATGAACATAGAAAACGGTGTATTTTCGTATTTTAAAATTTTAAATTCAAACTTTTTCGCCTTTTAACATTTTCGAAAAATTCTGAAAATTCAAACAATAAGGCTGTATTCTGAAAATGAAGCAATTTTAACGTTAAAATTCAAGTTCCTGAACTGAAAGCCTAAAAATTTGCAAATTTTACAATTATTGTTGTGTATATTGTATTGGTATCTTAAAAGAGTATAAATAGTTCCTAAATTAGTTTTTAAATTTTCTGCAGTTTAACTTTTTTACATACCTAGACGTCAAAAAAGCCTACCCAATTTTTTCAAATTTTAATCACTTATTTTCTAAGAGAAAATCACCCCTGTTTACCAGTCACTGAAATGGATTAGAAAAAAATTGCCAAGACCTACAGTATTATTAAAAAGAAATGTGTATGGAAATTTTTGTTATCACAAAGTTAAAGATAATTAAAGCTATTAAAATATGTCATCAGAATTTTTGAATGGAAAGTGTTCGATAATTTTAGATTGAAACATTTCAAATTATTTAGTTACAAATTAAAATCGTACAACTTCAAGTTTTATTAATTTTTCGATCATTTGTCACCCCCCACAAATTATTATTATTATTTTTTTGTGTCAAGAAAATCACACTTGATTTTTGTAAAAATTAACAAATATATATTAAAGGTTCACTCAAGGTCATTTTTGTTCAAAAATCTTGTTCCTGAATAAATTGACTCTTATTGTTTCCGATTTTGTTCGGTCACTTAAGGATTGTGTTTTTCATAGAAAACATTGAAATGTGGTTTTTTCACATTTATAAAATTATAATTGAAGGTCACTCGGGGTAATTTTCTATGAAAAATATTGACTCACAAAGAATATTGGTCAACAAATAGAATGGATTTCTTCGCCCGAGATACAAACGTAAATTGTACTATAGTAAAAACAAGTAGAAAAATTTAGACGAAAGCCAAATTTGGTAATGAAAACAAACCTTTGTTGACCTATAAATACTAATTTTATTCCCCGAAAGATTTTTCAATAATATCTTCGAAACACTTTTATTGTAACAATTTAATTGAAGAAAAATATTTGTTATAAAAATAAAAATAGTACAATTTTTACATACAATTATTTAAATGAAAAAACTGTGTGTCAATGCACAATCCAATCCGACTATTTTTTCGAAAGTTATCCGATATACAGACAACCACACATCAATAACAACGATGACGTAGACGCCAGAGAGACACACAGATACCGACGTAAAAACTTGTTCTTCTGACTCAAGGAGCCTCAAGACGACGAAATTTCATGAAATTCGCGGAAGTCATTTTTCGCATAAAACTCTTCTCATTATGGATGAGACTGTGATAAAATAATCATGGGGCCTTAAAAAAGTAGCGTTTTGCGCCTCTTGTCTTTTTTCCATATCAAGCTTTCTTTGCTTCAAATGACCATTTTCGTTTGTTTTTTTGAATTTTGAAAATCCTTTAACTTTGGTAAGTTTGATTTTATCAAAAAAAGTTATCAAAGTCAAAGTCCAATTCAATCCGACCAGTCTTTCGAAAGTTATCCGGTATACAAACAACAACGACGACGCCGGACAGACAAACAGACCCCGCGTAAAAACTTGTTTTTCTGACTGGAAAGACCTCAAAACGTCGACATTTGATAAAATCCGAAAAAGTCATTTTTCATAAAAAAAAACTAATTTCTTTTCATTTTGGATAAGAATGTAAAAATTATCAACAAGATTTGTAAAAAATCTTTCAAAGAATAAAATGATTGCCCCGTAAATTAGAACCGAATATACTATTTCAAAAAAATGAAAGTTGTTCTAAATATTGATTTATACTCGCGAACGGGACAAATCGGGAAAAGAAAGTAAATTTGAAAATTGAACTGCCGTTCGAGTAATAAAAATTTAACAGTGATTGATTTTACAAGATGATTCTAGATCTGTTCAAAATTATATAATTTACATATTTTAATGTTAATATTTGAACTAATTTAATTCGAAAGCCTTAGTAGTGACACAAGTGTAAACGTTCGAATTAATGGCTTCTTAAATGAACGCCTTTATTCAATTTCAAAATCTTTTTGAAGTAATATTTCAGTATAAAATATTCCATTTTTAATCTATTTAGTTTGGAAATTAAAAAAAAAATCCCAATAGTAAACAGTTTGAAAAACAATTGTCACAATTTGAGACTGACAATTTTAAACTTTAAATGTTACAATTATAATTGTTTTATTTTTTTATCTGTATTTCCAAGGTACAAGTATTTCATTTTGTTTCTTAAAGAACAGAATTTTAAAAAAATGTTAGGAAAAATGGAAATCAGTCTAAAAGTCATTTAAAAGTTCCGAAAAAATTTTAAAATAATTGAAAAAGATTTGAAATAATTTAAAAGAGATTTTATAAAAATTGTATTAAAAAATACAATAAAAAACACGTGCGCTTTAAAAGAAAAAAAATGTTCGGTCTAAATTTTCTTCGTACCTACATAAGAACATTTTTGAAACAAGCTTTGCAGGATTCAATGCAACAACGATTTATATCCAAATTTATTTGTTATTAATTATTTTTTTATTTAAAAAAATCGATTTTTCAGAACTTTTTATTATTTTTTTAAAATACTATGCACATTTTCAAACAAAATTTTTCATACAGAAATATATATTCGATTATTGTCTTTTCAATAAATAAATAATATTTAATAAACAATTTTTTGAATTGTTTAAATTCATGAATTTTCTAGTTCAGATATTTTATAATTCAGCCATTTTCTTTAGGGATTTTTCAAATTCGGTAATACTTTATTGTCCGGAATTTTATTTATTTTATTTTTCGTGAATTCTCCAATTCGACTTTTATAATTTCGGGAATTTTATTCCTTGGTTATCTTTCAATTTACGAAATTTACAGTGTCGGGAATTTTATTTTTCGGAATTATTCAGCCGCTTTTTCCGAAAAATAAAATTCCCACATCACTATAAAAATTCCGACATTATAACATTGTCGAAATATAAAAGTTCTGAATTGGAAAATTCTTGACAATTTACAATCTTACAGAATTTGAGAATTGCCGACAGAAAATTTCCGAATTATACAATATCTGGGCTAGACACCTCCCTAATTTGAACAATTAAAAAATAGCTTGATAACAAATTTTTTTAAATAGAATAATAAAATACTTCTACAAAAGAAAAAACTTTTTTAATGTTTAAAGTTTCTAAAAATTATTGTTAGAATTTAAAATAAAAATAATTGAACAAATGTATTTTTGAATAAAAAACGACGTTTGAAAATGTGCATTGTATTTTTGTATATTACAAAAAACTCTCGCAAAAATAAAATTATTATTTAAAAAAATGAAAATAAAAGTCGCGTTAAATTAGTCTGAATTGAATCCTGTAAAGTTAGATTCAATTGAAGCTCACGTGTTTTTAAATATATGTTTGTATCACATTTTTATACAATTATTGTTATTTTAAATTAAAAAATTAAAAAATCTAAATTAAAAATCAAAATTAAACATTAAACGAAATTTTTGTAATAAAAACATTTGATTATTGTATTTGTAATAAATAAATAATATTGACCACAAAACTGTTTTTTCAATTTCTGCAATTCGGGAATTTTCTAGTTTGTATATTTTATCATTAGACAGCATTCAGCCTGGAGTTTTATTATTCGGGAATTTCCAAATGCGATATTATTGTAAACTGTCCAGAATTTCATTATTCTAGAATTTTTTAATTCGGGATTTTCAAGTTACAAAATTTTATGATTTCGAGAAGTTTACAGGGTCGAAAATATTTCAAACATTTTAAAAAATTTATAAGATTGTAAAAAAGTCTGGAAGATTTTGAGGCATTTTTTTGCAGAATTTTACATAAATTTTACAACAAAATGTGAATCATTATAAATATATTTAAAAGTTCTGAAAAACTTAAAAAATAA
>NC_046666.1:93405776-93410212 GCF_010883055.1 Belonocnema kinseyi
CGTAATATAAATTATTCATCGACTTTTATTTGTGGTATTTATTAAAATAACCATGTTTTGCAAAGTTATAACTTATAAATGTAAAAATGTTTTAATTGGCAAATTACTAAAATTACTTTCAATCCAAATGGTTCTTGTCCGAGCTAAGTAACCATTAGTGCGCCTCGAGGGGCCTACTGAGAGTTGCTTACAGCGTTCGAAGTGGCTGTTGTCGATTGGTGCTATAGCGAGGAACGGGGGTTTAGGGGAACTGACCATTTTCGCCGGACGCGCCGTCTATATTTATCGCGAGTAACTAAGCCCGCTCCGCATCTACGTTTATAATATTTTTGACAGAACTCGGCAAGCCATCCAACTTTGCAAGCGGGGCTGAATCCACGGGAGGGGGCAGAATTCCATGAGTGGGAGAGCCGCCATCTTACGATAAGCGCTGCCATGTTTGTCGCGGGACATCAAAAGGTGGCGGACTACCCCCCTCATTGCATCACCCCTGCAATGGCATGTCTAGTCCCTTGTTTCCTGTGGCCATGGCTCAATTATTTACCACAAAGATATCTTTGTTGCCGATCTGAAAGTTTTAGAAGACTTCGGTGGTCTTCTGTTTATATCTCGATCCCCATTAGAAAGAAATTGACGACTTTGATGTTTCGCGTTATTCTTAATTTCATGCATTGGTCGATTTGGAGAATATTATATTAATATTAATGACTATTTGACTATCTTTTAAGAGAAATAGTTGAACGTTCAACTAAAACAATTAGTTTTCTGCAACAAAATTCTGAATAAAATATGTAAATTGAAAAAAAAAAAAACATTGAAATTGTTTTCAACAAAACAGCTAAATTTTTAAACAAAAATAAAAATTTTTATCCAAAAGGCTGAATTGTATACTAAAAAAGAGGCATTTTTAATCAAATACATGAACTTTGCACAAAAGAAATTTATTTTTCCCCAAGTCTAATTTTCTAAACATTGAAAATGTTTTCAATATTTAAAGTTTTGGAACTTTTCTCTTTTTTAAAATTTTTATCTGAAGCTTTACAAAATTTCCAAAGATTTCAAAAGATTTTAAAGGATTTTAAATATTTGAGGATGTTTTAAAAGATGTCAAGGAATTTTCAATTTGTTTTTATAATTTAAAGGAATTTCAAAGAATTAAAAAAATTTTAGAAGGGTTATTTTTGAAAATTCAAAAGTATTTTAGAAATCTTTAAAAAAGGTTCTAGGTATTTCAAAAGATTTTAAAGGATTTGATATATTTCATGGTATTTTAAAAATTTCAATATATTTTTAAGAGCTTTAAAAAATTTCGAGGGATTTCAAAAGATTTTAAATATTTGAGGATATTTTAAAAGATGCCAAGGAATTTTCAACTTATTTTTATTGCTTTAAGAAATTTTAAAGAATTCAAAAAATCTTAGAATGGTTAATTAAAAAAAATTCAAAAGTACTTAAAAAAACCTTTTAAAAAAAGTTTAAGGTGTTTCAAAATATCTTGAAGGAATTGCAATATTTGAGAGTATTTAAAAACGTTCCGAGGAATTTTTAATTGTTTGCGTTAATTTAATATGAGATTTGTTTAAAAATATGCATACAATTTCATATATTTATGCATATTAACTGTTAGTAACAGGGGGAATAGGCCCACTTTGCCCCTGGATATTATTGATTTAATAGACAAAGTTAGGTATGAAAAAAATAAGATATGTATGTCCTTTCTTTATTCTTGCAGTTAATTTTTTCAATTTCTAAGAATATATCTATTCACTCAAAAAAAAGATTGTTCAAGTTAACCGTCTGTAATTAAGTCTATTAATAAATATTACGAGTTTACTGCAACATCAATTTTGTAAATAAAAATGTTCAATTAAGTAATTTTATTTCATGATCAAATGTTTTCGAACTGTTACTAAAGAATATTGATTAAAAAGAAAATTTTAATTGCAAATGAGTTTTCTAGTATTATAGGAAATAACTCTGTTCTTAAAATATTGCTATCGCAGTACACAATTTGTAAACTTTTCCAAACTTTGAAAGAGGTAAGAAAAATGAAATACATAACTTGCAAAAAACTTAGAATATCTTAATTTTTTTGAATAATTGAGTTTTGATTTTAAAACACACGAAACAAAATCTAGAAGATTTTAGGACAATTAAAAGATTTTTTAGGAAAACTGTATGATTTAAAAAGATATTTCGAGGGTGTAGAAGTTTTGTAAAGGTTTTAAAGAAATTTAAAATTTGAAATTTTTTAGACAATTTAAAATCTTATACACATTTTTAAAACTATTTTTAACAATTTCATAAAATGCTGAGTATTTCGAAAAAATGTTAGAAGCTATTTAAGAATTTTGAAAGGATAAAATTTGTTGTTAAGATTCCTCTGAAAGTTTCTAAAAATCTCTAAGTTTTGAAGGTCATATGAAATAATGTAATTTTTTATTATAAAAATTATTTAGGAATTTCAGAATTTTCGAAGAGATTAACAATATTCAAAAATATGAATAGTTTTTCGAAAATTTATTTTAAAAATTATTTCTTCAAATCTTCTAAAAGTCCTAAATATCTTTTAAGCTGATTCTAATTCTTCCTAACATTTTGTTTATCCTGTAAAATAGAAAAAAATGCATAAGGATTTTCTACATTTTTTTCTAATTTAATAATTTTAAATTGTCTGAAATATATAAAATATTATATCGAATTATATGAATTTAGGAAATATTGTATATAAAAATTAAAAAAAAAAGATCCAACAACTATTGCCTAGTCCTACTGTCAGCAAACGTCATTTAAAAATGGCACCAGCTCCCAGAATATACGCGATAAATCACACCTATGGCCACGTATTACGACCGTGAAATGGGTGGTATGTAGTATTTATTTTTTCGGAATTTTGTAAGTGTTGATACTTTTTTTTACCGGATTCTTGAGTCGACTTTTTTTTTATATGTTTTAAAGATTTTCAAAATATTTTTAAATTTTCTTTCAAAATTATTTTTTCAAAATTAAAAAAATTTAGCTTTTCCTGGAATCTTAACCCAAAAAATTTTAATTTCTTAAAACCTTCACAAATTGTGAAAAAGAATGTAAAATTTTATTTCAAAATATTCCAAAATCTCAATTTTCTTTTATCTCTTACAAGTCTTCTCAATATTAAAATTATTTGTTAAAGTTTCAAAATTATGTGTTTAATGAATTCTAATTTTCCTATTTTCTTTTTAATTGCGCAAAATTATCAAAATTACCTTAAAATTTTCCAGAATTTTTTTTACAATTTTTTTAAATGTTTTAAAAAGTTGTAGAATATTCCACCATTTATTGTCATGGCTTACTAAAACAATTAATAAGACTTTGATTAATAGTCTTTGAAACTAATCTTTCAATTTAAAGAACCCTGTCATTATTTGCAAGATTACATGATTTTTCCATTTTTTCTGCAACATTTAAGAAAATGCAATGACCCTGCCAACTCTTCCAGGTTTTGTGTAAAAGAAATAATTAACTTACGTTATGTCCCATTTGTTTTCTAAATCAACATTCAATACTTTCGTAACACAAAAGTTATAATTAACCTTTCGACTGAACTGTACTTCAATAAATTTTTCCAATTTCACTACAAAACAAAAAGCTTTAAACAAATAATTTAAAAAAATCGGTTTTGAAAGATTTAGAATTACATGCTTAGAAACTATTTTAAAACTTTGAAAGGTTTCAAGAGAATGAAAGAATATTCTTAAGATTAATACGAAAATTTGAGAGGATTTTTTTATATTAATTTTTGTTGTTGGAATTTTAAGGAAAATTCGCCTCCTTTTCAGACATTTAGAAATTTTAGAAGATTCTAAATGATTAAAAAAAATGTTTCCGAAAATTTACCAAATATTTTTTAAAAACAACTTACATTTCTAACACAAAAAATGAATTTTCTACTAAGATTAATTTTCAAGCATTAAAAAGACAAATTTAATAGTTCAATTTTTAATTTAAAAAACGGATTAAAAAAAAGTTTAATTTTCGATAAAAAGAAGAATTTTTAACCTAAAAAATTAATTTTCTAATAAAAAACAACAAACTTGAAAACAAAAATCTTAAAATTGTCAACAAAATAGATGAATTTGTTGCTGAAAAAGATCAATTTTGAAGCAAAAATAAAATAGTTAAATTTTCAATTCAAAATCAACATATTTCCAAAAAGAGTTAAATTTTTAATGAAAAAGATGATTTTTTAACCGTGAAGATAAATTTTTCTACCAATAAACAATGAATTAAAAAAATAGATAGTAATCTTTAAACTAGAGCATTCCAAATTAGAGCATTCCAAATTCACCTAGCCAGTTTACGAACTAGAATTGGGACCATGTATCATGGACACAGGAAACACGGGTCTAGGCATGCCATCCTAACTTGGTCGAGCGGGGTTGAATCCACGGGAGGGG
>NC_046666.1:93410222-93433212 GCF_010883055.1 Belonocnema kinseyi
AAATGGGGAGGGCCGCCATCTTACGATCTGCCATTTTTATTATGCGCACGAGCATTTTTGCCGGAAAACTATGCATGAAAATATAAACATGTGGGCGCTGCCATGTTTGTCGCGGGACATCAAAAGGTGGCGGACCTCCCCCCTCATTGCATCAACCCCTCAATGGCATGCCTAGTTCCTTTTTTCCTATGTCCATGCCATATATGCGCAATTACCCACTCTGATCTTCTCTACCGACATTTTCAAACTGGAAAAATGCCGCTCTGTTTGACCGCTCAAGTAGAACCGTCTATCATCGATTTCAGATCGTAAACTGGCCTGAGTAATTGGGGGCGCTTTATTTTAGTTCACAAAAGCCTCAGGTAATAGGTGGCGCTGGCGAAAATCGTTCGAAATTAAATACATGGAATCGGAAATCTCCCACTTCATCTCTACTAGGAGAATATTATTAACTGCATGGACATAGGAAACAAGGGACTAATATCGCCGCAAAAAATCAAGACCCCTCACTTTAGAAGGCAATAACTCCGCAGAAAAAAATGTGAAGAGGTTCGCATAAGAACCACACGAATCCGCTAAGTTTTCTTAATGAAATGGTGTTTCTCTAATTTGCGTAAAAAAATTTCGTTCCGAGCTAATTAGCAAAATACAAGTAAAAATGTGGTCGCAAGGCCCATTGTTGAGACACGTTAACTTTTACATGACCTCAGAGCTAAGAATATGTTGGAAAAAATTTGAAAAAATTCTGGAGTGTCCTACAACATGTTCAGTATCCAGTAGAGACTTTAAAATATTTAAAAATGTCAGTTTTGCAAGGATTTTTGTTGAATGTTTTTATTTAGGGATTGAATAGAGCTATCGCGCTGTTTAATGGCTTAAAATGTGTAGTAATGTACCCTGATTTATATTTCGACCACAAAACTGAATACAAATTTTAATTTCGCGATTAAAGTCGTTCAGAATAATTCGGAGTTTAATGAGGCGAGGCGCGTCGCACAGGCGTACAAAAAGTATAGAAAAAAAAGGTCCGTCATATTTCTCAGCGGCAGGCAGCCCTTTTCTCCAGATTTTCCCACAGCTGCTGCTCGCTCAGCAGGGCCGTCTCAAAGCTTTGTGGCGGACTGCGCCCTTCTCTTCTGATACAAAATTTTAATAATATAATACAGTATCAAGCTTGCACACGAATTATCTTGTATTTTGTTTCTTTAATATAGTACACTTATTTCGGTATTTTAATATAATTTTGTAATTTAGGCTCCTAATTCGCTATTGCAATATATATAAAAGGAATAATTATTATTCTACAAAGATACGTGATTGTAAAATTTTGTTAGCTATTGCCGTTTATGAACAATTATTTTCATATACTTTTGTGCTATAATTCTGATCATTATTATTACTTATATATTATATGGGTGCAATTTCATGTCAAATCATGTGAAGAACTTAAGCTACTGTTTGTAATTTTTATGAAAATTGTAGTATTTGTTCTTGTAGGTGTTGAAAGAAAAACTCTAACTTGATTTTTGAATAATTCCCAGAAATGACAAGATACTCAAAATTGAAAAATTTGGTCTTTTTCTTTAAACTTTCATAACGTTTGTGATTTTAATACTATTAAGGTTTATTTTTCTGAATATTCGTAATATGGTGCAGTACTGAACAAAAATTTCTTGAAACAAAAAATGTCAAAACCTTCTTGAATTTTTCAAAAATGAATTTGTAAATTGAATTATTTAGAGGATAGTATAAGCTATCTATGCATTTTTTTAATTGGGTATTTTTTCAGAAATTCAGTTTAAACATTCGTTTTTGAAAAATTCAAGAAGGTTTTGACATTTTTTGTTTCAAGAAATTTTTGTTCAGAACTGCATCATATTGCGAATATTAAAAAAAATACACCTTAATAGTATTAAAATCAAAAAAGTTATGAGAGTTCAAAGAAAAAGTATCAAATTTTTCAATTTTGAGTATCCTGTCATTTCTGGGAATTATTCAAAAACCATGTTAGGGTTTTTCTTTTAACACCTACAAGAACAAATACGACAATTTTCATAAAAATTACAAACAATAGCTTAAGTTCTTCACATGATTTGACATGAAATCGCATCCAAATAATATATAAATAATAATAATGATTAGAATTATTGCACAAAAGTATATGAAAATAATTATTCATAAACGGCAATTGCTAACAAAATTTTACAATCACGTATCTTTGTAGAATAATAATGATTCCCTTTACATATATTGCAATAGCGAATTAACAGTCTAATTATTACAAAATTATTTTATAATACCGAAATAAGTGTACTATATTAAATAAACAAAATACAAGATAATTCGTGTGCAAGCTTGATACTGTATTATATTATGAAAATTTTGTATCAGAAGAGAAGGGCGCAGTCCGCCTCAAAGCTTTGAGACGGCCCTGCTGAGCGAGCACCCTACCGATAGAAATCTCAGAGTATATGCTAAAGATTCTCAAGGCTCTGAGAAATTCTCCGCATGCACTCAGGTAGATATATTAAAAGGTCCAGGTAGCTCGTTTAAATGGTTTAAAGGCTTTAAAATGTCCTTTCCAAAATTGAAATAAAAATACGAGCATAAATAACAAGCAGAGAGGCTATATCAATAGAGTAGCCGAGATTCAAGTGTCCTTTGTTAAGCTTTCAGATTAAAAATTAGAAGTAGATTTTTTTTAATTTCCTAGTTAACAGCCTAAAACATAATAATCCGGAATCTACGGGGTTCGATGATTTCAGATATCTAACTTTTTTCAATGTTTAAAATTGGAATTAATACAACGTTTCTCGTAAATGGAATGAGATACGCCAAAAAACAACACTTTTTAATTCAATTAGAAAATTGTATATTAGTATATAAGTTATAATCATGAATAACTATAATGAGAAAATTCAGCAATTATAAAAAGTGTTCATAATTTGAAGAAAAATGTAACAAGGGAGAGTCGTGTTAGCGACGGCCAACTACTGCAAATAACTCTGTCCGCCCAGTACGTGACGAATACAAAAGTAAGATTATATTACTATCGCATCACTCTTAAAAGGGCCACTGAAAGGACCTTGAAAAGGACCCAAATCTCTGACTATCGCTGACACTAAATCATTTAAATCGACCCTGCTTGTAAGCTTAATTTTTTTTTGTTTTTTACGAGGGCCTGGTGAAAAGTGTTCAGAAACACACCGTGAAGAGACCGCACTTCTCGATAGTATCTTAGTGGCCGCATCACTACAATGACCTGACATATATAATATTCAATTATAACTTGCGTATAATTATACATTATTTAAAATCAACTCTGCCATTGTAATGATGCTAGCATGGACCCACTAAAAAACACCACCCTTTTCTCGTTGGAATTATTCCCCCCGGAACCACTTTCGCATTACTTCAGGGGGTGTCGTTTTTTTACTTATAGGCTCAAATGGGCCAGGCTATTTCGCTTGAGAATACTCTGAGATTTATATCAGTAGGGCAATTAAAAGATTATTGAAAAGTGGTGCGCTTAGCCACACTCTTACTTCCTTTTGCTTAACTTTAGCTCGATTATAAATTCGTATTCGGAACATTAGAAATCTACGCAAGATTTTTTCCTTTATATTATGACACACACCAAAATATGATCAGCTGGAAATTTCACGAAGGAAGCCATTAAAAAGTCAAATACATTAAAATTTTTTCTCTCGATTCATAATTGGAGTACTCGATCTGTAAGTCTGCTCTAACTTTAGGAAAAATTTAAAAGTATTTTCGTTTGATAAAAAAAGGATATATTTTTTGTAGCGTCTCTAAGCTGTGTATGTAGAAAAAGGTAACTGGATATACTCTGTAGAACCAACGGACGCGATACAAGATTCACAAATTTTTGTTACGCTTTGCGTTATAATACTGTGGATTAGATATCCAGCTGCTTGATACAATGCATTTTTCTACATTGTTCATCAGACACTCAGACATGGACGGTGTTTGTTCAACAGTATGTTTTGTAAAAAAATCGAGAATACTCGGAAAACGTGCACAAAAGTTTCGGTCATCGTTAACAAACATGGAAGTTTCTTGACATTCCGGCATATTATTAATTAGAAAATCGAGGAGATAAAGTGCTTTCATCGAACTCGTAGTTGCTAGTTTTCAGAAGCTTTATATATTGCGCGATTGATATTAGTCGAAGATCGTGCTTAAATTGAAGAACATTTGGTGTAACATGTTTTGATCTAATTATGCTGAATAAGTTTTCACTAAGTTTTCCAGAAGATAACTTCTCAGTTCAATTGCAGATGTAGTGGAAATAACGAAGCCTTTTTGAAGAGGTTTAAAAATCCCTGCCTTGTCGACTTGTAAGCTACCTAAAAGGTTTACCATCTCTCTCAAAAAGGACATTCTTTCTTTGTAATTTTCTTCGTCGAACTTGCTAATTGCGCTTTGCAAATTTCGAGATATCATTAACTTAAACCACTTTGCAATGTCGCTGAAAAACCAATCAGTCGTTATATATTCAGGTTTGAATTTCCATCTGCAAGAAAATAACGCGCTGCACCAACTTCAAGACTTAAGATCTTTTTTGTTCTGTTCACTTTCATTTTCAAAAATGTTGTATTTTTTGTCAGTAAAACATATTCAACTTTGAGGCGTAACGTTTGCGTGAAAACTAAATCCTCTTGCGAATTCAGCATCTCAATCAAATGACTGGCATCGACGATATTGGTAGGCAAATCGTAATCCTTCTGAAAATTTTCCGGAATATACAGTTTTCCATTATTGACAATACCTGAAACCGCATTTTGTAGTAGGTGGAATACATCCGCAAAAAAGAACCTCCGGCCTGGATCACCTTTTGGAAATGGGTGAGGAATATAGTTCTTAATATCCCCAGATAATAAAATGCGCGCACAGTGCGAGCGTTATCGCTCGCACGCGTGCGGATTATCCCGCACGCAGCGCCATCACTCGAGCAGACAGATGAGTCTTCATATGCGACGCATATCGCTCGCACGCGTGACGCTGACATGCGACCTTTAAAATGCATGCAGAATTTAAAAATAGATGGTTTTAAACATTATTATTGAATAAAAAGAAGAATTTTTTCTCATAAAAACATTTTATTTTTATAATTAGAAAGAACCTCCCACCAAGTGTGCAGAAAATATCCTTTTGTTAAAAATTTGTAATATAATTTTTTTTTGTATTTTTGAACCTACTTAAAATTTGAAAGGAAAAAGTAAGAAAAATTCACAGTTTTTAAACAAAAACTTGTCAAAGTTTCAATTTTTACATGTATTTTAATAGGAAAATGCTTATTTTAGTGAAATATTTGTATTTCTCCAAAAATCTTTGTTAGATTTGGCTAAAAGATTAACATTTTTGACTATGAGACTTACCGAAACAAGAGTTTTGTACCCGCGAACTAGAAAGATTAACGATTTTTTGGGTATAGAGCATGTTTTGGGAGTATTTTCATACCTTAAACCTCCAAAGGTATGAAAATACAGCCAAAACATGCTTTATTTTAAAAAATCGTTAAGCTTTCTAGTTCGTGTGTATGAACCTTTTGTTTCGGTAAGTCTCATAGTCAAAATGTAAAACTTTTAGCCAAATCTAACAAAGATTTTTTGAGGAATACAAATATTTCACTAAAATAAGCATTTTCCTATAAAAATACATGTAAGAATTAAAACTTTGACAAGTGTTTGTTTAAAAACTGTGCATTTGTCTTACTTTTTTCTTTCGAATTTTTAGTCTGCAGGTTCAAAAATACAAAAAAAAAATTATATCACAAATTTTTAACAAAAGGATCTTTTCTGCACATTTCGTGGGGGGTTCTTTAAAATAATTTAAAACCCGTGGCATTTTTTAAATTTATAAGATATATATATATATATGATTCTAATTAGGTACTTTTAACGAATATAGTATTGCATTTAAAATATAAAAAAGTAGCGATCTCAATTGAAACCAAACAATTTACAATGCTCTCTCACGGTGAGCCTGAACCGACTTTAACTAAAAAAATATATTACAAGAAATGCTTTCGCGGAATATTATTCTATCATAATATGCATGCTTCTTTAGCAATACTTTAAAATAATTGTGGTTGCGCTTTTTTCAAAAATTCAAAATTTGGATTTTTAAAACAAAACAAAAATTTAAAAATTTTCAAATTTGTCAGAGAGGTTAAAGCTACAAAAATGGAGTAAAGAAGTTCCTACAGAAATTTTTATAAAATCATAATTGTGAAATCTACGAAGGTTTCTGTAATCGTTTAGTACAAAAACAGAAACCTTCGTAGATTTCACAATTACTATTTTATAACAATTTTTGTAGGCACTTTTTCACTCCATTTTTGCAGCTTAAATCCCTCTGATTAATTAAAAAATTTCACAATTTTTTTTTTTGGAAAATCTAAACTCTGAATTTTGGAAAAAAGCGCTCCCACAATTATTTTAAAGTTTTACTACAAAAGAATGTATATTATGATAGAATAATATTAGGCAAAAACATTTCTTGCAATATGTTTTTTAATTAAAATTGGTTGAGGCTCACCGTGCTCCATTACATTTTTTAAATTATATTTTTCAAACTTGTTTGTCATATTTATGCATCATATTCGTCATCCCCGAAGGAACCATCGTGATCGGAAAGGTTTTCTTCTCCTGCTGAACCCTTTTGTGCTTCCAAAACCGCAATTTGTTATAACAAGTCCTCCTCGTTTCCATCCAAAGCCCTTTGATTTTTGAGAAGAACCTTCTTCTTCAAATTCCTATAGCGCTGCTTCGTTGTTTTTAGATCCTCCAGCATATCTTAACATTCTCTTAAAGTGTGCTCGGTCGTCTGGTTCATTGAACTGGGAACACCTTTGAGCTGCCTCTGAAAAATAAATTGAAGAATTATTGAAATTTTATTTGCATACTATAAATTACTTCATCAAATTTAGTAATTTATAAATTATACTTACGATACAAAATGTTTGACACCCTGCTGTCGCCAAATATTAAACTGTTTTCGCCCCCAACCCAGGTAAATTGACAAACCAATTCATCGGTCATCATCTCTTTCAGTCCAAAGTTAAGAAATTCTCCTAACTTGGAACCACCTGACTGAACCAAATGTCTGCACTGTAACAAAATTATTATTAATATTTTTAAGTAATTTTGGATAAAATGTAATTTTAAATGATGATTAAGGGTACATAAAATGATAAATAAATTTTCTGCAAAAAATTAGTCGGGAAATTTAACTTTAAATAACTGTCTAAAAGATTCCGTTTATAAATAAGTCCAGGCTTAAAATGTTACAAGTTTAAAGTTCTAGTCTTTGAATATGAATGGTTAGGTAAAAAAAACTGGGAAAAATTTAAAGAATTTTCGAAATAAGGTTTTGGTGTGTTGACGAGTCAACTAAAATGTTTTTGGGATGAAAGTTCAACTATTTTTGTGAAAACTTGTCTTTTTGATTTTACAACTCATCTGCTTTAGTAGAAATTGAACCTTTATTGGATAAAAATTTAACTGTTTGATTGAAAATTCAACAATTATGTTAAAAATTCGACCTTTTTAGTTGAAAATTTACGTTTTGCTTCAAATTCATTAATTAACCATTGAATTTTAATTATTTACAGTTTTTCTGGCCGTACGGATGTTAAGTACAATCCTTCCAATGTCGTGATAGACCCATATTTGAGACATGTTATTAATAAAAGTAAACACAATTTTAAACTTTTGTCTCGTCAAATCACTTCATTAGGACTTCAATTAATGATTCTAATAGTTTTTTGCCAAACAAAAATTTTCTCCCAACCAAAATAGAGCTGACGCCCCTATTCTGCAATTGCACCAACATTTTTAAGCATAAGACTTTTTAAATTATTTATTTTTACATTAATTATATGTTTTTAATTAAAGCATTGATAACCGCATATAAATGTTGTTCAAAACAACTTTTTGACAAAGCATCTGTAAACAATTCGTACATTTTCGTCGCAAATTCATCATCAGCTGTCACAGTAAAAAACGCTCTAATTAATGAAAAATTTGTACAATATATTTTTTCATATATGAAAAGATATACTGTATACACCCATTACCATTTATACAATATATTTTTTCATAAACCCAGCACCATTTAATGAAAAATTAAAACTCACCTTTTATTACACATTATACGTGAATATTAAAAATGCATCATTTCAAAAGTACTTGATAATTGATTAAATTAATTTCTTAGACTTATACTTATATCTTTTGGAAGGATAATTATTACAATAAAAATAAGTATACAATGTAAGTAAGAGTAATATAATAAAAAATCCTCATTTTGGAAACTTACCCAAATGGTTTTGGATATTTCCAGGTTTTTTGCACATGTACACATATTATTAACCGAGATATTAACCTAATTTACGAACATTGTTTTTTTTTGAAAATTATTATTCACGTAATTCTTAGTTCAAGGTTATAAATATAAAAACTTAATATTTAAAAATTGTTGCAATTAAATAAGTTTATTGCAAAAGTATATTCCCTGCCTGCCTGGCGAAATAGCCTACTCTTCTTATTTCGCCAGTCTTTCTCCCTTTCTCATGCATATTAATTCCATCAGGCGAAATAAGCAACATATGAGCAATTATAAGATGCAGAAAAAGAAAAAGACACACGGAACACTGACTGACTCGGAAGAAAAACTCTCAAACAAGCTCAGCTGTCAACTGAAAGCGTGGGAAGTGGGTTTATTTGACTTTTAATAAATAAACAATATCTAGGGTTTAACTAAGATATAATTTGATCATTATTATGGAATTATTATTTATTAATTATCTGACATCGTGCGACATCTGACATCGTGCGACTACCACGCGTGCTTGAAGTGTGCGTCGCACAATTGTTATCTGGGTCCTTGTTTCTACCAGCTGCGATTTCGAAAGTGTTCCAGAAAGCAATGTTAGAAGGTCCCATGTCCGTCGTTACGCTGTTCATTCGTAATCTGATATTTTCTGCTGTTTCTATAATCTACAAAAAAAAGGCCTTCAGCCTTGTACCATCGAATCCGCCACCAGTAAAATCATATTCCACAATATGCTTCCACCGATATGCAATACCCATTAGCATATAAACTATGGCATCCTTAGTTTTATTATTATCTTTGGACTGATTATTACCATCATCCTTTGATGGAATAGTTATGTCTCCTAGGTACTCTTTAGTTTGAGTATCATACATTCTTCCACCTTCAATAGATACTTCGTCTGCAGTCAACCAGCATTCCTTATCGGTATCATTTCAAGTTCCCACTTTGTCCCCTAAATGATCAAACATTTCATCTGATATTTCTGGTTGAAACTTAGTATGTTCTATTCGTTTACTTCAAGTTCTCTGAAAAGGCAGTGGTAATCCTTGTCTCAAAAGCTCACCATAACCTGCATTCCCGCAGCAACATTTTATGCGGAGTGCTTTTGTAATTGTAGAGTTGGACCACCTCCGTGTTTTGGAGTTTTCCCCATTCTTCCTTTTCAGGATTAGGTTTTGAATTTGATCTTCTGTAAAAAAAGTTTCTAAAATCTGTCAGTATACATCAACAGGGGTCATCTCCAATTTTCTTTTCTCGTTCTTGAGTTTTTTCAATCTTTTCTTCGAGCCCCCAATGGTCCTGATATTGCTGATATTGCTCATCATCCAAAGTGTTACCGGGAAGTTGGTCGCTCTCCAAACCACATGGAATACTTTCCTGTATAAAAAAACAATCTTATATAGTTTATACGATAATTATGAATTACACAATTAATTAATATTTATCGAGTTTTTTATACTTATATATTTTTATATTTATGAATAGAGAGCAGATTAGTCACTGTGAAGTTAGCTGCCGAGCACTACTCAGCACACGCGTAGAAACCCGGACAGAACATCATTTGTACTTGATAATTTCGAATTGAAAGCGTTTTAAATTTAAGGGAACTGTATGAAATGATTTTGAATTGAAAACGTCCCATTTAAAAGATTTTAGATAGGCCAAATTTTTAAAAAGACCAATATTTCGAATGAGCATTTGAACTTGGATAATTTTAAATTGATTAAATTTTGAAACAGATGATTTCAAAATTTAAAACCTTCAAACTAAAAATTTTAAAATTTGGACAATTTCTTTAGGAAGAAGTTGAAATTGTATAATTTCTAGTTCAAAGTATTCAGAATTGAACATTTTTATTTTCAATTCAAGAATCTCGTAATTCAATGATTTTAGATTAAAATTTCAAAATAAGACAATTTCAAAACGTTAAAAGTGGAATATTTTCCGATTAGAATTTTTAAACATAGATCCCTTAAAATGCATAGGTATTAAAATTGTATTACATATAGTTAAAAGTATTCAAAATTTAATAACATAAAAGTGAAAACTTTTGAATTAAAAAAAATATAAATTCGAAACGATTATCTACTATTTGATAATTTGAAATTGAAAACTAGATTGAATATTTCAAAGTAAAAGCTTCTGAAATTAAAAAAAAAAAACTTTCATTAAATTTAGAAAATTATGATTTAACATAAAAATTGATAAGACAAATTTTTCTAAAACCAAAAATAAATTCACCTGAATTTTCACCGTTCAAAATGGAGAAAAAAGTAATTTTAAAAAGGAAATATTTAAAAATGAAAAAATGTATACTCATTAAACTTGAAACTTAAAAAAATTCGAACTTCATCTAAAGCTTAAAAAATTTAGTCGCGAAGTATTGTGATATTAAACCTTTTTTGTACTCAAACCCTTAAAAATTTCTATTACTTTGAGTAAATTGAAAAAAATGAAAATTTAGCGTTTACCACGGAAATTCAAAATTCTAAAATTGAAAACCATTAAAAATAAGAGAAACTATTCAATTGTTCAATAGAAAAATTGTTTGTTTTTTTAAATGAGTTCGAAATGTCAACCTTTTTGGAACATTTGAGCAATTCTATGTCAAATCATCTGAAGAATTTCAGATTTGTTAGTAATTTTGATGAATATTGTGGAAATTTATTTTTTCAAAGAAACTTCTATCTATAATTGACTGCAACACATTGGTGTAATTTTCAGGTAAAGTATAATAAAATTGAGAATAGAATTTTGCTTCAAAATTCATTTTTGTAAATTGGCTTAGACTGTTTCCAAATAAACTTCTATCTAAACTTACAATTTACTGCAACAGACTGGTATAATTTTGAGTTCGAAATGTCAAACTTTTTGGAACATTTGAGCAATTCCATGTCAAATTATCTGAAGAATTTCAGCTTTTGTTAGTAATTTGGATGGAAATCCTAGTATCCGTTCTTTTAGGTGTTGAAATAAAACCCCTAAAATAATTCTTGAAAAAATAAAAAAACTGAGGAGATATTCAAAATTGAAAATTTTGGTCCTTTTTTTCTTAAACTTTCATAACTTCGGAGATGTTAATGATATAAAGGTCTATTTTTTATTATTCGTAATAGGACGCAGTTTTGAAAAAAATATTAACAAAAAAATTTCAAAAGGTTGGATTTTTCAAAAACTAGTGTTGAAACTTATTTTCTGAAAAAAATACTACTCAATTATTTCTCGAAGACTTAGGGAGATCCCATTTTTATATTTACATGGCTTTCGAGGACATTGTAATCTATCTATATAAAGAATTAAGAAAATGAAATGATTTTTTTTTTCTTTAGAATATGTATTGAATATAAATATAATATAAAATATAAATATAATTAATGTAATATTTTTTCAAAACTCCATCCTGTTAGGAATTTTTTTTTAAAAAGTGCACCTTAACATAATAAAAATGAATTAATTAAAATTAACAACTGAGAGAACGGACACTAGAATTTCCATCAAAATTACTTACAATAGCTGAAATTCTTCAGATCCTTTGACATGGAATTGCTCATTTTTTTCAATGAAAAAAACTTAAATATTAAATGTCAATAGTCTGCTCATTATTGAGGCTTGAATTTGAGAACTTGTCTTAATTTTTCATTGTTTTGAATTTATTCTGGAGGCGTTTAATCAGCATTGTTTAAATACAAATCCTTTAAAATGAAAAATGTGCAACTATCAACTCTTGCATTTCGATACTCTGCGATTTCGAAGAATTTAAGAAACAAAGTTTTGTGCGTTTAAAATTAAAAGCAAATAATTTAAAATGTTTAAATTTGGAACTGACTGAAATTGAAATGGTTGAATTTCAAAAGTATAATTGACAATTTGAAAATTATTTATTTCTAAACGATTATATAAAACAGTTTGAATACAGCAATTCTTCGGGAATAAATTCTTTTTAGTCTTTAATGAATTTCGGATATTTTTAAGTTTCAAGTTTCTGGAGTATACATTTTTTAATATTTCCGATTGAAAATTGATTTTTATTTTGAACTTTTTTTAAAAAGAATAATTCGATTTTAAAGGTTTTCAATTATTTATAAAATAAGGTAAAGTATCATTATAAATAAATGACAGTGTTAGTTTACTGTCTCTTTTACCTTATTTTCAACTTCTACGAATTCACAGTCGTTAAAAGAGATGGACGACGCCCGTGCAGAAATTTTGCCGTGGCCCCGGTCGGGGACGGATCAAGCCAAATCAGGCCCAGATCGGGGAATCGGACCGGTGCCAGATCCGTTATAAAACGCACGTCCCGGTCGGGGACGAACCTGATAGCCCGGTTGGTCCCGATCGATTTCTGGTTCAAAGCCATATTATAAAATATGTGGCATCTTAACCTAATTATTACATTCCATTCCATTCCATTCCTAATTTTACATTCCATAACCCTTTAAATATAACCATTAGCCTTGTAATTACGTTAATCCTTAAGTTTACTGACGTCTACCCTTTTTCGTTTGCCATCCCAGTCTTTTGTGTTACCAAAAATTGTCATTATGTGGGACAGCACTTCCTCCTCCGTGACCATGAATTTTGGACATGCGACAGAAATTTTAAGTTAACAATTAAAATAATATTTCATTTCAATTTTTAATCTTAGGAATGATACGTATCTTGCAAGCAAGAGCAAAAGTTGAAATCTCTGATAAGTTCCTTGTCAGGAATTTTCCTAACTGCAGTGAGCATCAACACCAAATCCCTGCTCAAATATTTCCTAACAATTACATTTAAAGCTTTTTTTAAACCAGCACCAGTGCTCATTCGGAGATCCATAGTAGCTTTCTGAAAGGATAAAAAAACAAGAATAAAAATGCAGGATTAGGTTATTTTAAAGTTTGGAAGAGAAGCTGGATCAATATAAGGGAAATATAAGGGAATGTGATAATTAGAAAATTTAATTTTCCAAATAAACTTCTATCTAAACTTACAATTTACTACAACAAACTGGTATAATTTTGAAGTTATATGTGATGAAATTAATAATAAAATTGGGTTTTTACTCTAATTTTTCTAAATTGGCTCAGTCAGTTTCAAATTATAAAATTTCATAACAAGTAAATTTATTTTTTCAAAGAAACTTCTATCGAAATTTATACTTGACTGCAACACATTGGTGTAATTTTGCGGTAAAGTATAATAGAATTGAGAATAAAATTTTGTTTCAAAATTCATTTTTATAAATTGGCTTAGTCTGTTTTGATCAATAAAATGTAATAACCTCCAAATTTAATTATTTTTTTAAACTTCTATGTAAACTTACAATTTACTACAGCAAACTGGTGTAATTTTGAGGTAATATGTGATAAAATTAATAATAAAATTTGATTTTTACTCCGATTTTTCTAAATTGCGTCAGTCAGTTCCAAGTTATAAAATGTTATAATATGCAAATTTATTTTTTCAAAGAAACTTCTATCTAAATTTACAATTTACTGCAATACAGTGTTGTAAGTTTGTGTATGATAAAATTGATTTAACTAGAAATAAGAATGCATTTTCTCACGAATTCCACGTCTAGGTTTTGTAACTCGTTAGCAACAACACGATCTTCGCGATTAATTTCAAGATTTCCTTCATCGTCTACATCGTCTGGATCAGCATCTAAATTATTAAAATAATTCTTTAAAATATTAAAAATATCTTACAACTTAACCATATATTTTCTAATTGTTAAAAATTTTGTGAAAATAATACGTATTATTTACATATATTAAACTGTAAATGGAAAAATTTCCGTGATTAATATCTTTTTAATCAAAAGACTTTCATATGGGTCATTACAAATAATACACGATTTCTTTCCAATATAACTTCAATATGAATTTCCGATTTGGGGTTAGTTTTTAATGACTTACTTACTTTCATTCACGTCCCTTGAATATGATGGTACGGTTGCAATGGCACGGTGTTGTCGAACTCGCAGTGTCCTGCTTTTCACTTTAGCCATTGTAAAACAATAATTTGATTGATCAAAAATATATCGAAGGCACCTGGTATTAATATATGTGACTACTGTTCAAAACAACTACACAGTTATTCTCAGTTTAATTGAATACCTACTAGGTGGCGTAGCGATAGAAAACCTGGCCAATCCGGTCTGGCACGACTCCGGGACATACGAATTAGCCCTACCCGGGCCGGACCCTATCAACCCGATCAGGGACCGATCGGTAATGGGGAACATTTCAGCGGGACTGAATCCTATAATTAAATAACATTCATTTTTAATATATATTTCTTTTTGAAAAAAAGTGAAAGGAATACTATTCACTTATATCTATAAAAAAAATTATGTATATAAGTCACAATTATTTTTACCTTGTTACCAGCTTCTACGTTACAAACAACACCATCTGCAGATAAACTGCCTGATTCTGTATCATCTGGATCGTCATTCAATTATTGGTTTTCAACCACTGTAAAATTCTATAATTTAAAACGAAATTGTTAGGGGTCATTCACAAAATACATGATACGTTTAGGGTGGGGTGGGAGTCTGCCGAAGTATCATTCTCCATGTTAAGGGCATGCTATTTGGTGACCACGTGACCAAACTAGTCCCCGGTTATGAGCATTTTTTTTGTGTTTACTGTGTTCACACGTATTGAGATATCGCGTTTAAAATTTGACAGATTAAATAAAAGGCATTAAAGAACGTTTGCATACATCAATATGTTTCTAATTTTAAAGAAAGTTGATTTATAAATTGATGAAATAGGATATTACCATTCGAGTTAAAGCTCTTTGCAGATAATGTTTGTTTTGATGCAGTTCAGATTTTTTGATTCGCGTACATTGAGCACTGACACAAATTTTGGAGAAAAAAAGAAACTTTGAACGTCGAGAAAGTCGAGATCACGTGACTAAGTTCATTCATGAAATTACCTGTGCAGAGAATGAAAAGATTTTCATTTTTTTTGGCCCTCGTTTCTATATATCATAATGTTCATAATTACGAAGAAAGTTTTCTAGTCAAATACTACAGGAATAGGAAATAAACTTTTAACGTCGATAAAGTAGATGCTTCGATTTAAAAAAATCGAGGAACATCTTATAATGTGATACTCAAAAATCCGTTCAAGTCCCAACTTGAGCAATGTGCAGCTTCAGAAAATAAATAAAAATTTTTTAATGGTTATATATTCTTGTGTATTTTTTGTATGGATGTAAAACAATTCTAAGAATAAAAATAAAATTTCGCCTGGGGGCGAAAGACAAGGCGAGTCCGACGCTGAGTCCCGCTGGTTGGTTCACTGTCAACAATAGTTATCAGCTGATCGATTCAACGTCAAGAATTATGGAAGTTGGTTGGAGAACTCCGACGAGTAAATTTTAGCACATTGCTGGTGCTGATATGTTTCCAATTTGAAATTTATCTTTTATTTTTAGGACCAACAACATGAAAATCATTTTACACAAAAATTTCATGGACGAACTTAGTCACTTGATCTCGACTTTATCGACGTTCAAAGTTTCTTTTTTTCTCGGATAGAAATCGCTAAAAATGCCTAAAAAATAATGATAGGTTACGTGTGTGCAGATACTAAATTTTTTATTTGCAACGAATATGCAAATTTTATTGCTTATACTAATTTTTTCAAGGTTTAGACGATTTAGCATGAAATTGCTGTCAGTGCTCAATATGAGCGAATCAAAAAATCTAAAATGCATCAAACCAAAAATGATCTGCAAAGTGCTATAACTTGAATGGTAATATCCTATTTCATCAATTTATAAATAAACTTTCTTTAAAAGTATAAGCATATTGATTTATACAAAAGTTCTTTAATGCCTTTCATTTAATCTGTTAAAGTTTAAACTCGATATCTCAATCCGGTGAATACAGTGAATACAAAAAAATGTTCATTACCGGGGACTAGTTTGGTTATGTGGTCACCGAAGAGCATGCCCTTAAGACCAATGGAGAAAGTATCACGCGGGTGGGGGGGGGGGGGGGGGGGGGGGGGGGGGGGGGGGGGGGGGGGGGTCAGAAATTCCTGACAAATGTATCATGTATTTTGTGAATGGCCCTTAAGGGCATGTGATTCGGAGATGCTATAAAATATTATAACGGAAGCCCCGGACTCTTTTTTGAGGGATAATAACAAAAAAAATTATTTTGCTGAATAAAAATTTTATGCATATGCGTTATTTTGAGGTTACGTCAGTTTTCATCTCTAACTTTCCGATAATTTGGAAATTATTTATGAAATAAACTTTTTTGATTGCCTGCAAACAAGGTTAGTTCCGGAAGATTAGTTACTATGTTTATTTGTAAGTCCAAAGTTTAAGGTCAAAAATATTGTGTAGTTTGGAAGTAAGGGATCGTCCACAAATTACGTAAGACGTTTTTCTTTTGTTTGAATAAAGACGAGCATAAAATTGCTGTGAAGTTGAGAAGGACACAACGATATAAACAAAAGAAAAACATCTTACGTAATTTGTGGACGATCCCTAACGCTCAGATGAATTGTAACATACATAACTTTGAAATATACACGCACGTTTTTAGCAATATCAAAAATTTGTTGATAAAAAAACACAAATAAAGTATGTGGGGACGTCTGTTAGCACGTTCTATATAAAGATAAATTTATAATTAAAAAGATAATTTTTCAAGCCAAAAAATGGCAACAAAATTTTTCAATTTTTATCTATAGAAAAGAATTTTGAACTGAAACAATAAGTATTCAACCAAAAATATACTAGTTAAATATTCGGATAAAAAATCGAATTTTCAAAGAAGGAAATTAATTTTCAAGTAAAAACGATTATTTTTTACCAAAAAATGGATTAGTTAAATTTTCATTTAAAAAAATTGATTTTAAATAAAAAAAAAACAAAAAAACAATCGAATTTCAAACAAAATAGGCAAATTTTTAACCGAAGAAATTAATTTACGTACAAAATTACTAATAATCTTCTAAAAAAGACGAAATTGCAACAAAATATATGAAATTTCAACCAAATAGATGAATTTTCAACTAAAAAAATTATGTTTTAACGAAAAATTGAATAGTTACATTTTCAGTTGAAAAATCATTATTAACCCCAAGAAATTAAAATTTCAACAAAATATTAAAATTTCCTAGCAGGAAATTGCTTTGCAAGCAAATAATTCAATTTTCAATCTAATAATTTTTGTAACGAAAACAGAAGCTCAAAAATTTTTTAATCAATTTGAAAAAATACGAAGTTTTAACAAAATAGATAAATTTTCAACGAAAAACGGTTACATTATCAGTTTAAAACATAAATTTGCAACCAAAATTATAAACCAAAGGAATGAATTCTTAATTAAAATAGATGCATTTAGAAACAAGGAGAATAATTTTCCATAAAAAAAAGATGAACTTTTAACTGAGAAAGCTCAAATTTTTACAAAATAAAAAAAAATAATAACCAGTTCTCATCAAAGTTCTTAAATTTTCAAAAAAAAACTTTCGAATTCACAACAGAATAGTTACATTTTTAAACACATAGTTGGATTTTCAAATAAAAAAGAAAAATTTTCAATCAAAAATGGAATGCATTCTAAGAGAAAATTGAAAAAAGAACACAACATTTTTTTATTATTTCGTAAAAATTTTAAAAAGGGTGTAAAAGAGTGTGTATCAGGACTTCCGTTTCCGGCATAAAAGTGTAAAGTAGTGGGAATTGTTGATGCTGAGTTTTTCTGATATTGTGGTGAAATTTGAGGTGAGTGGACTGTGGAAGTGTGGAGATGGGTGTGGATGTGAGAGATTAATTGAAGGATTGTGAGATTGCAAAGGGGAGGTAAATATTTTGGAGGATTGAGACAGATTTGTGTGGAAGTTTGTTTGGAGATTTGAGACAGGGTGGGAAGACTGTGTTGACGGATTGGTAGTAGCAGGGTTGGGTAGCGACAAAGAAAGGCGATACAGGTATCAGAGAGCGACGGTAGATAGAGGCAGGGAAGTATAGAAGGCGGAAAAGTTTGAATTTTATTCATGGCTAGCGGAGCGAGTATCTCCGCGGATGAAACAGAGTTTGAGCAGGAAGTGTTCAGTACGCCGAAAGAAGAGATAAAGGAAAGGAAGGCAAGGGAGAAGTATACAAAAACTATAGAAAAGGAAACATTAAGAGCAAAAAGCGTAGGGTAAATAGAAGTATTTATCAAAAGGAAGAGAGGGGAGAGGGAAAGCAGTGAAGAGAAGGAAGATATCGGGGCGAGTGTAAAATATCAGAAAATGTTTAGATCGCCGCCGGAAAAGCGGAGTTTGGTAGGGAAGAGCGATAATAGTAAGGGTGCTGACGGTAGCCGAGATGAAAGTGAAGTTTCGATGAAAGAGATAAGACTAAAGGAAATTCAAGAAGTGATGATAGAGGTAATGGGGATTTATGAAGAAATGCGGGAGAAAAGGGGAGAGGAATTAAAGAAGAAAATTAGGCGGGAAATGGCTGAAGTTAAGAAAGAAATAAAAAAATGGGAAGAAATCAGGGAAAAGTTAGAAAAGAGGATGCAGTCATTGGAGCAAAAACTAGGGAAGCAGGAAGAAGTTAATAATACAAAGGTAGATGAGGTAAGAGGTAGAATGAAGAAACTTGAAAACTTGAACGGGGATTGTGGTGGGGGCGAGAGTGGAAATAAGGAGATGGAAAGGCTAAGAAAAATGGAACAAAGAATAGAAAGGAAAGAGAGGGAAGAAAGAAAATTATACATAGTGATAAAGGGTATAAGATTAGAGGGGAAGGAGCTGAAGGAAGGTGTGGACGAAGTAGTAAAAAGGATTGATGCTAAGGTAGAGATAGAGGAAATGCGAAATGTAAAAAGGGAAGTGCGAAGAGGGGAAATAATGCTACTGATGAAACTAAAGAAATGGGAACATAAGAGGGAGGTGATGACGAGGATAAGGTTATTATTTGGTAGTCCAGAGAGAATAGAGGATGATTTGACATGGGTAGAAAGGAAGATGCAGTATAAATTAAGAAAAATAGCGGAAGAGGAAAGAAAAAAGGGAAAGAGAACATGGGTTAAGTATGGGAGGATTCAGATAGATGGATTATGGTGGGATTGGGATGAAGAAAGGAAACAGATAGTAAGAAATGAGGTGCAGGGAAACTAGAAGGGGAAGGAACGGGATATAGGAAAATAAGAAATAGTAAGAAAGAAAAAAAGATGAGAATCGAAAGTAGGGAAGAATGGAAGATTTGTTACTGGAATATAGCAGGTTTGGAGAGAAAGGATAGGGAGTTTCTGAGAAATTTGACACAATGGGATGTAGCCATAATGATGGAGACGTAGCTAGATGAAAACGGATGGGAAAGAGTAAGGGGAAGGTTACCAAGAGGTTACAAATGGCAAGTGCAAAATTCAAAGAGGAAGAATAAAAAGGGCAGAGCAATGGGAGGAATAGTGATGGGAGTGAGGAATGAATGTATAACCGGGATAGATAAGAAAGACAGGAATGAACAAAAAGAAGGAGTAATAGTAGAAGAGGCAATGATGGAAGGAGAGAAGTGGAAGGTAGTGGCGATTTTTGTGAACGGTGATATGCAGGAAAAAGAAGAGAAGATTAAAGAAATGATTGAAGAAAGTAAAGAAGAGATTAGGGTGATAAAAGGTGGGGATTTCAATGTGAGAACAGCAGACAGAGGAGGAAGGGAATGGGGAGAAGAGAGAGGAAGAAAATCCAAAGATAAGGTAATAAATAGGGAGGGAAAAAAGTTGTTGAAGAGCTTGGAGGAGTTGGGATGGTATATCTTAAACGGAAATATAGAAGGGAATGAAAAAGGAGAATATGCACGCTCAGGAAGTGAAAAGGGAACGGTAACTGATTATGTGATAGTGGATTATGAGGTAAGAGAGAAGGTTAAGAAACTAGAGGTAGGTAAATATATTGATTTCCGTCACTTTCCCGTAATAGTGACATTAGAGGGACAAAAAAACAGTAGTAATATGAGTAAAAGGGGAGCAAATATAAAAAGTGTAGGAAAAGGGGATTGGTCAAGGAAGGAATAGAACAGTTTAGAGAAAAAATAAGAAATATCAAAATGGGAGAGGGAAGTGTGGACGAGGAGATGGGAAAAATAATAGGAGAAATAAAAATAGGATTATAGTGCACAAAAAAAATGAAGTTAGTAAAGGGGGAAATAGAAGTGAGTGGAATGAGGACTGCAAAGAGAGAAAAAAAGAGTTCAGAAAGGAATTAAGAAAGTGGAGAAAAGAAAAAAGTAATGGGGAAGAATATAGGAAATAAAAGAAAGAGTATACTGAGTTGTATTATCAAAAGAAAGAGGAAGAGAATAAAAGGTTTGAGGAAGAGGCGGAGAAGAGTAGGACGGAAGAAGAGGTATGGCGTATAGTAAATACAGAAAGAAAAAGAAGAAAAAGAGTCAACCAAGATATTGAAATGGTAGAATGAAAGAAATATTTTTTGGATTTGCTAGGAGGAGTAGAGAAGAAAGTTGTAAAGGGAGGAAAATATAGTAGAGAAAGAGATAAGGAAGAGGAGATTTCAAGGGAAGAAATAGTTAAAGTTTTAGGAGTAATGAAGGATGGAAAGGCACCTGGTATAGATGAGATTTCAAATGAAGTATGGAAATATGGAGGGGAGGAATTAGAGGAATGGGCATGGATAATGTGTAATAGAGTATGGAGAGGAGAGGGGTGGCCAGAGTTATGGAAAGAAGCAGTAGTTATACCAATAGTAAAGACAGATAAGGGAGAGGAGGTTAAAGATTATAAGGGGGTGTCGTTGATGCCAACACTGTATAAAGTATATGTAACTATTTTGTCGAAGAGATTGAAGATAGAAGTTGAAGAAAAAAAGATCGAGTCACCCAATCAGACAGGGTTTAGAAAAGGAATGGGGGTAATGGACAACATATATGTCCTGAACTATCTAGTAAATAAGAGAATCTAAAGGGAAAAAGGGGCAATGACAGCAATATTCGTGGACTTAAAGGCAGCGTTTGATTCATTAGACTGAGGAGAAATAGAAAAAATTATAATAAAAAAGGGGATAAGAGAGGGATTAATAAAGAAGAAAGAATGGACAGGGAGATGGAAAGGAATAAAGTTAGAAGAAGTCAAAGAGTATAAATATTTGGGATATATCTTGCAAATGAATGGAGATCATACAGCTCATATAAGAGAAAGGATAAGAAAAGCAGTTGGGGTAATGAAACATATATGGGGAATAAGAAAAAGAAGGTTAAAAAATTGGAGAAGGAGAATGTGGTTATTTGATACGCTGTTATGGCCGGTATTAGGTTATGGAGCAGAGATAAGGAGATGGAAAGAAAAGGAAAGATATTGAGAGTTTACAAGAAAGGTATATAAGGTGGACATTAGGGGTAGGCTGGAGGACGCCAGGGTATATGGTGAGAGAAGAAGCGCCAAGGGATAAGTTAAGTATTAGAGCGGGAAAGAGGGCATGAAAATTTGAGACGAAGCTGGGGTAGAGAAAGGGAGGGGAGTTGGCGAGAAGGTTTTTGATGGTGGTAGAAGAGAGGAGAGGCAGGGCGATCGAATTAACGAAATGGGAAGAAGAAAGGAGGAAGTTCTTTAATGATAGAGAGCTAGAAGACGGGACTGGAGTAAACTATGAAGAATTGGAAAAAAGGGAGAGGACCAGAATAGTAAGATTTAGATTGGGAAACGAGGTAAAGGAGGGGATGTACTGGAAAATAGTAGAGAACAGAAAGTGCAGAATATGTGAATGGGAGGAGAAAACACACACACACACACACATATATATATATATATATATATATATTATTCGAAATATTTATATATTCATATATTTTTCGAAATAAAAAACTATTTTAATTATTTCTAGGAACCTAAAGGAATTTTTTTCATTTTTGTGAAACCTTAAAAAATTCTTAACAAATTATTACAAGTTTTAATTATTTTTGAATCGTTTCAAAATTTCTGTATACATATATCTTAAACTTACTCAAATATGAAAGCACATTTTTAAACCACCATAAACTTTTTAAAAAATTGTACAACAAAATTGCGCTAAAAGGCTGAAGAAGAATTAGGTTCTTTATTTTCTTCTAAAATCATATAACATGGCAAAATTGCAACATTTTGCTACACATTCTTCTTCTCAATTCATAATTGAGAGGCCCAAGGACAATCGCCTTCTGCATTTTTCCCGCAAGTGTTCTAGCATATTGTTGACACGCAGGGATGATTTTAGGCTATTAGCAAGTGAAAGCTTGGCACCTCCAAGAGCGCCGATGATAAGGACGATCAGTTTAACAGAATATTCCGGGTACAATCGTTGCAACTCCCTTATAAGGTCTCGATACCTCTCTTTCTTTTCATTCTCCTTGGCTATGATGTTTTTGTCAGCTGGTGCCGAAAATTCGATAACGAACATGGTTCGCTTCTCGAAGTCAAGAAGAACCATGTCAGGCCTCGAGTGAGCAACAGAAACAATTGTCGAGAATATAAAGTTCCAGTATATACGGCACTTCCTATTTTCGACAATTGACTCAATTCCCCTAGGAGCATTTAGAGGAGCGATATTAAGGTGAATGCCGTAGGAGTGACAGAGATGGTAATAAAGTACTCTTAGTGCTGCATTGTGCCTTTGAATGTAGG
>NC_046666.1:93433312-93438967 GCF_010883055.1 Belonocnema kinseyi
CTAGATTGGTCGGCATTGTTGGCCGACCCATTGTCGGGAGCCCTGCGCGTTCTGTTGTTTTGAACCACACTTACTACAACTATGTTTGGTGTTGTCATTGTTTTTCCCACGAGAAGCTATATATATAATTATTTTAACTATTTACATAAAGTCTTATGTCTAGTGCCTTTTTTCTATTTCCTGTGATAGCGCAATTTAGGACTTATTAGCAAACGAGTGAGCGCGCGAACGAAAGCGATAGTGCAAGTGTGTGTGTGAGAGAGATCATGATAACGCAAACGCATCTTAGTCTACTTAACTTTTACTTTACCATTACTTACAATTTTCACGCTTTTAATCTAAGCGACTTCCGTTTCCTTTCACTTTTTTATACCTTACCTCGTTTCCCAATCTTAATCTTGCTATTCTGGTCCTCTCCATTTTTTCCAATTTTTCATAGTTTACTCCAGTCCCGTCTTCTATTTCTTTATTATTAAAGAACTCCCTCCTTTCTTCTTCCCATTTCGTTAATTCGATCGCCCTCCCTCTCCTCTCTTCTACCACCATCAAACACTTTCTCGCCAACTTCCCTCCCTTTCCCTCCCGCAGCTTCGTCTCAAATTTCTATGCCCTCTTTCCCGCTCTAATACTTAACTTATCCCTTTGCACTTCTTGTCTCACCATATACCCTGGCGTCCTCCTGTCTGCCACTAGTGTCTACCTTATATACCTTTCTTGTAAACTCTCAATATCTTTCCTTTCTTTCCATCCCCATATCTCCGCTCCATAACCTAATACCGGCCATACCAGCGTATCAAATAACCACATTCTCCTTCTCCAATTTTTTTTAACCTTCTTTTTCTTATTCCCCATATCTGTTTTATTACCCTGCTACTTGTTTTAATCCTTTCTCTAATATGAGCTGTATGATCTCCATTCATTTGCAAGATATATCCCAAATATTTATACTCTTTGACTTCTTCTAACTTTATTCCTTTCCATCTCCCTGTCCAGTCTTTCTTCCTTCGCCCTCCTTTTCTAAACCTCATTATCTTTGTCTTTTCTACATTTACATTCAGCTTTTTCCCATCTAAGTATTTCTCTATTGCTGTAATTAATCCCGCCATCCCTTCTTCATCCTCTGCCGTCAACACTATGTCGTCTGCGTATGCCAGTGTATATATCTTTTCCTTCCCTATCCTAACTCCTCCCCAACCCTTTCTCCTCATTTCTTCTTCCAAGTCTGTTATTAATAAATTAAATTAAAGGGGGCTCAGAGGACACCCTTGTCTCACACTTCTCACCAACCAGAAACTATCTCCTACTTGCTCTCCTACCTTTACCCTGCTTTTTGTCTCTCTCAAAATTTCTGAATAGCAGGGGAGAAGCCATTATACAGGTGTATTTTCATATTTCGCCCCTTTAAAGTTGCATTAGGATCGGCCATTCGGTCAAGTCCGTTCATCTTCGGATAAAGTTCATCATAGTTTCCATGGTTGCGTTAGAAATTTCAAATGGATACAAGTGTCAAAACAATATAGTTTATGTTATATAGTAATTGTAAATAATAAAAGTGTGTAATTCATAATGAAATGAGACATGTAAACTGAGAAGTAAACGTCATTTTTTTCTGTGCCAATAATATTTTGGAATGTCTGCTGAGTGAAAAATACTATAAAATAGTTATAATATTCTGCGATTCCGGTGGGCGAAGAGTGAATTGTGTTTTCCGCTTATATATGGCATAAAAACAGGTATGTTATGAATAGACAGCATATGTTTTATATAAAGTGAATGAAATATTACATGCGTAAACTTTAAATTGACATCACCTACTTTTACTTGCAGCGATTAGGGCTAACAGGTGAATCTGAACATAACTTCGACATAATGACAGATCGGCCCGGCATGTTTATTATACTTTCTATTGATTATTCTTTACCAAAGAAATGTTTGGTGGTTTTTTATATTCATCACTGACAGTGTCGGCAGCGATAATTTAAATAATAATTACTTATTGTCAATTGAACAATCAATACTTATTAATCATTTTAATAAGTTAAACATTATTTCTGAATTAAAAATTTGATTACCATTGTTGAAAAATCGTTATCTCTAGACCTTACCCAAGACTGGGGATTGATCAGCCTAAAATTAATTATCTGAGTCATTTGAATGGTATAGACGTATCAAAGAGATATCTCGAAGCAATCTAACTTGCCCGAATTTTAATTGATACCATTTTTAGGGATTTTTTTTATTTTAGAAAATGTTTTCTCTGGACCTCATCTGAAAATTTGGGTAGATCAATCAATAAAATAAATTAAAAACTTATTGGTGATATGATTGTACCAGTAATAAATTTAGAAGCAAAATTTTTGGCCGATATTTACATTCCAATTTTTTTTTAATTATTCTATTTTCGAACTTGCTATATCTGGATCTGATGTCCAAATTGGCACTTGATCATCACCTTAAGTCAATTTTAAGTAATTTTGATGGTATCTGTGAATCAAAAAAAATCTCGAAGCAATTTAACAAATCCAAATTTTAATTAATAAACTTTTTATGTATTATTATTATTACTTTATAAAATGTTTTCTCTGGACCAACTTTTTCTTTGAATTATTGTATTTTCGAAATTGCTTTCTCTGGATATGTTTTGCAAACTGACATTTGATCAGCCCATAAAATTACTTCTGAGTCAATTTAATTGTATATGTGTATCAGAAAGATATCTTCAGGCAATTTAACTTCCCCGAATTTTAATTAATAAAGTCATTAGGGAGTTTTTTTTATTTTAGAAAATACTTTCTCTGGACGTCAATCTCAACATTTCGTTTGATCAATCGATAATTAATATAGGACAACCTCCAATAGAAAAGATAACATTTGAAATAAAATTTACAGAATTGGTGTTTTCACTTCTAACAGCATAATTTAAAGTTGAAGTTGAAAATTGCTAAAAACTTTATTAATTAAAATTTGGGCTAGTCAAATTGCTTAGAGATTTTCTTTTATACGCGGTACCCTCAAACTCACTTAAATTGATTTCACGTGCTGATCAAATGCCAATTTGGAAATCAGATCCAGATCTAGAAATTTCGAAAATAGTATAATAAAAAAAATGGGAATGTAAATATCGGCCTAAAATTTCTCTTTTAGATTTATTACAGATACAACCCTATCACCAACAAGTGTTCAATTTATTTTATTGGTTGATCAAACCAAATTTTGAGATGAGGTCCAGAGAATACATTTTCGAAAATAAAAAAGTCCCTAAAAACTTTACTAATTAGAATCCGGGCTTGTCAAATTGCTTCGAGCTATTTTTTTGATACACCGATACCATCAAAATTACTTAAAATTGATTTTAGCGGCTGATCAAATGCCAGTTTGGAAATCAGATCCAGAGATAGCAATTTCGAAAATAGTATAATGGAAAAAAATTGGAATGTAAATATCGGCCTAAAATTTCTTTTCTAGATTTATTACTGGTACAATCCTTTCACCAACTAGTGTTTAATTTATTTTATTGGTTGATCAAACCAAATTTTATCATTTTTATTTTACCATTTTACCATTTTTAGGGATTTATTTTATTTTAGAAAATCTACAATAAAAAACATCCCTAAAAATGGTATCAATTAAACTCCAGGCAAGTTAGATTGCTTCGAGATATCTTTTTGATACGTCTATACCATCAAAATGACTCAGATTATTAATTCTAGACTGATCAATCCCTAGGCTTGGGATAAGGTCCGGAGATAAAGATTTTTCAACAATTTTATTATTGATTTAAGTTTTTTGACTAGGGAAATTAATTAGTAGTTTAAGATATTAATTTTGTTTGTCTACTTGGTCATATTCAATTTGATTAAAATATTGATTAATTTTTTAATATTGCGAAGAAACCGCTCTCTAGCTACGCTGCGATATGAGCCCACGTCCTTCAGATCATCAGGCCATCAGAGCATCAGACCATCAGACCGATAATCTGAAGGATCTGGGCTCATATCCCAGCGGAGCTAGATAGCGTTTTTTCGCAATCTTAAAAAATTAATCAATATTTTAATAATATTGATTATGACCAAGTAGTCAAACAAAATTAACATCTTAAACTATTTTTCACAAATGTTTATTGAAATACACCAAGCCGAAATGCACTAATTCCATCTGCATTTCCTGATGTGTGTTTCTTCTAGGTTCGATCTGTGAAAAAACCATGGTAATCAATTATTAAATTAAAAAATAATATTTAAGTTATTAAAATGATTATTAAGTAATGATTGTTAAATTGACAATAAGTAATTATTATTTAAATTGTCGCTGCCGAGACTGTCAGTGATGAACATACAAAACCACCAAAAACATTTTTTTGGTAAGGAATAATCAATCGAACGTATAATAAACATGCCGGGCCGATCTGTCATTATTTCGAGGTTATGTTCAGATTCACCTGTTTGCCCTAATCGCTGCAAGTGAATGTACGTAATGTCAATTTAAAGTTTACGCATGTAATATCTCATTCAATTTATTTAAAACATATCCTGTCTATCATAACATACCTGTTTTTATGCCGTAAATAAGCGGTAAACACAATTCACTCTTCGCCCACCGGAAGCGCAGAATATTATTACTATTTTATAGTATTTGTCACTCAGCAGACATTCCATAATGTTATAGGCACAGAAAAAAATGACGTTTACTTCTCAGTTCACACAAAGATATTTTACCTAGATGCGGCAAGGGTCTAGTTAGGCCACATGTCACGAGAGCGGCGCTATAGGCGATTTTGTGGCTTCGTTTTTTCCGGTACTTTTCGGCTATACTCGGCAATGCCGTTACATTTAAACGGATTATTTTGACCACATGCCACGAGACGGCGCAATAAACTCTGCTTTGTTCGAGCGGGAATTTGAAATTTTTTAATTATTATGGATTATTGATTTATTCTCCAGGACTGAAAGTCACTTTTCTTTATTTGAACATATTCTTAGTATATGTAATTTATTTGTATTACTTAAAAAATTAGAAGATTATGTTATAAAAATTAAGAATGAACAAGTCACTGAAAAGATGATATAGATAATTATAGTAGGTATAAAATCTAGATCTAGAAAGAATGGGATAAATTTACCATTGTATGACAAATTTTACTGTTGGTTATATATAAATCAATTTTTAATCATAGTAATTAAAAAATAATAACATGGAAGTAATTGAAGTAATTGATTGAAAATCCTGACCTTGAAATTCCATATCTTATTTTTATGATAAATACGTGTGAAAAGTAAAAAAATAAAAAGTTTTATTTTAATATTGTATTCCTAAAGAGGATAATTCGAATATTTACGTGAACATTCTGGACTATTTAAAGAATACTTTTTATGAAAAAAATATTCACTTTATTTTCAAATTTCTATTAAAAAAAAAAGAAAACTAAAGAATACTTTAGTGCGATATCAAAAAATGTTTTCTTTTACTCTTTTATTCGTAAAAAGTATAATACTACGAATTTTCATGTGAACATTCCGGACAATTTAAAGAGATCCTTTTATGTTCAAAAAAAGCTACACTCTATTTTCATATTTCTATTAAAAGATAGAAAACTAAAACATACCTAAATATCATATTCAGCTAATTAATTAATTATTTAATTAGTAATATTATTGA
>NC_046666.1:93439067-93442777 GCF_010883055.1 Belonocnema kinseyi
GTCGAATCGTTTGAGCTGAGCGAAAAAATGTGTGGGTTGACATTCAAAAAAAGTAAACAAAAATCTAAAATCGGTTAATATATCTTCTGTTCCCTTTTTTGAGTTAAAAATTAAAATTTTTGAAAATTCCAAAAAATTTCCCTATTTCTTTGAAAATTATGGGGAATTTTTTCTATGTGCAGTTTTTGTATAGGACTCAATAAAAAAAAAAACATTTTTTTTTGCCATTTTCAAAAAATTCTAAATTAAGCAAAAAAAATTTGTTTATTTAAAAATTTTTATTATTATTCACTAGAAAAAAACTAAATATAGAAAAAGTTCGTCATAATTTTCAAAGTAATAGGGAAACTTTTTGGAATTTTCAAATAAAAAAGGAAACAGAAGATATTAACCGATTTCAAAATTATTATTTTTTTTACTTTTTTCGGATGTCTACCCACAATTTTTTTTCGCTCAGCTCAAACGATTTGACCAATTTGATCATTCTCACTCCGCTCTATTATATATACACATATCGAATTTCACATTTAAAATATTTATTATTAATGTAATCCTGGCTGTACTTCCTAATTGTAGTCAAAGTTTTATAAAAGAAAGAAAGTAAATTAATTATTAAAATAACAATTAGAAACAGGAGTGACAATTTACAAAAAATTTAAACTGGATCATGTGATTTTTTAAATCGCAATGCGACGACGTGCGCATGTTAGACCTGCACTCACTTGTTTTCCTAATTTCACAACAAAGGAACACACACATGCCGGTGCGATTAAAGCCTTTGGTATTTACGTGATTGGATATTATTTTTACCTTGAACTTGAGCTTAATCAATAGTTTACTGGTAGTGAATTATTTCAAAAGTGTTTTAAAGTGAAAACAGAATAAAAATAATGTCTCCAAGTGCTACCGATCGGTGTGCTTACATAGACTGTCGAAATACACGAAGAGATGCCGGGATTACTTTATTCTGTTTACCACCGAAAAGCAGTGAAACATTTATCGTATGGTGCCAAAATGCAGGTGAGTAAATAAATAACAATTATTAGCGTGTCTCCAGTCAATTAGAAAAATAACGAATTATTAAAATCCCCAAAATTCTGAAATTTCCGAATTTATTATTTATCGAATTATTAAAAATATTATCTAAAGAGAGGTTCCAGATCAGAAATATCAGAGTTGTTAGCTATAAGAGTGTCTTTATTTTAACTGAGATAAATATTAGTGTTAGGTAGGTAATATATTGTGATAAAATATTTTTGAAAAAATTTCGGAATTGTAGAAATGACGTCACATTGAATTTGTTCGATGATTTTTTTTCAATACTACATCCCAGACATTTGTAACCTATTTTACTAAAATTTATAGGTCTTATGTAGAGGTAAGTACCCTTGTTACTGTGAAATTCTAGAAAAAAGTCAAAATTTCAGGTAGAAAAATTTTAAAAACAGTTTTATTCTGATTTTTCGTTTTGAGCTCGTTTTTTTTCTCACTTTTTTGTGTGCAAATTATTCCTTTTGACCTTTTTATTTTTTTAAACCGTGTAGCTTTTTCTGGTTGCCGAGTTATACCGTGCACGTCATTCTCCCGCGCAACGGCAATGTGCATGCAGCGAACATTTGTTTTTGTTTACTTTCTTAACAGAAAGATTAATTTTTTTATCAAAAAAGATTAATTTAAACAAAATACATGTATTTTCAACCAAATTTTTTAATTTTGAAAGAAATTTTCAACCAAAAAGAGGAATTTTTAACCAAAAAGATTTAATTTCTCTAACAAAGGTAAGTTTTTGACCAAAATTCGATCATTTTAATTTTCAATTGAAAAAAGTCATGTTTAATAAAAAAATAATTATTAACTAAAAAGATTAATTTTAAACCAAGATGATATAATTTCTCTAAAAGAAAGATCTGTTTCAGACCAAAAATGAAATCGTTAACTTTTAAGTCGAAAAAATTAATTTTCTATAGAAAAAACCTATTTTCTAATCTAAGAGATGAATTTTCAAACAGAAAAAAGTGAAAATATTTTTAACTCAGGAAAATTAATTTTCTGCCAAAAAAATTAATTTTTTGCAGGAAATTCATCTTCCTAAATTAAAAATATTTTTTCTGTTGACAATTTAGCTCAGATTGAAAAATAGTTTTTTTATTATCGAAAATGAACTTTTTTCTGAAAATTTAACTATCACATGTTTTGTCTATAACAAATATTTTTTAGGGAAATTATATCATCTTGATTTAAAATTAATCTATTTGGTTATACATTTATTTTATTTTGTTGAAAATTGACTTTTTAATGAAAATGTAACTATTCTATTTTTGGTTCAAAATTCATTTCTTTGATTGAAGATTCATCATTTTATTAAGAAAATAACTATTTTAGCAGAAAATTGATTTAGTGTTGTTAAAAATTCATCTCTTTCGTTGAAAATTATTTTTTTATTAAAAATTAATTTTTTACGTGAAAATTTTTCTGTTCAAATACTTAAAAAAATGGATCTTTTCAGAGAAATTTAATGTTCCTGGTTGAAAAATCATTTTTTCGGTTTGGAAATAGCGCTTTAGTTCTATAAATGTTGCGAATTTGAAAACTATCTTCAGATTATTTTGGTTGTCAAAACGATTAGATAGAAAAATTATTTTACTCGTTATGTAATATGTGTATAATGTCATCTTTTTTTAGCATTTAGATTTCGTGGGTTTTGAAGTAATTTTAAGGGATTTTACTACTACCAAGGTTTTGAAGGATGTTAAAGGGACTTTAAGGAATTTTATTAAAAATATGTCTTAAAATTATACAAGGAATTACAACTTTTCTATTTCAAAAATTAAAAATCCTGAATTATTTTGCATATTTTTTAAATCTCTTAAAACATTTTGAAGTATAAAATTGTCTAACAATAAAATTAATTGTCATAATAAAATCATTGATTAAATAAATTGATTTGTGTTATATGATTGAAATTATCGTTAAAAATTAATTTTCAGGAATTAATCCATCTGCGGTTCAATGGAGGACGATGATTTGCGGCAGCCATTTTCGTGCTCAGGATTTCACAACTCCAGAGCGTCAGAAACTTGTTCGTCGAGCAGTGCCTATTGATTATAGGCAACTGGACAATGCTGTTGATCGTCTTTTTTATCAAGAAAGTGTGGTAAGAGTTTATCATAAGGAAAATAGAGCGATTGAAAATACTGTTGCAAATGCTCAATTGCATAGATTTTTATCTCTAAATCATCAATCTGACGTGCTTGCTTGTAGGAAAGAAGAAGAGAATTACGAATTGTATATTCCTTCTCCTCCTGGCGCTCAGCCATTGATGGCTGAAGTTGATAATTGTTCTGTACAGGATTTTGATTTAGAAATGAATAGAGAAATACAATTAGAAGCAGAAAATGCAAGATTGCGTGCAATGTGCAGTAAGGTTGTTCAACAATTATCAGATATCAAAAGAACAACTATTAGACTAGAAGAAATTCCAAAGACTAACAATAGCATTGATCTGGGAACATTTTTATCATCAAATAATGTCACAAACGAAGTGCGTAAAACTATGATTGGGTTGCAAATGAGACCTGATAATTGTGCAAAAGCTTACACTGATGCTTAGAAGCTTTTAGCGATGCAATGGCATTATTATTCGGCCTCCTGCTATGATAGAATGCGACAAACAGGATTACAATTGCCTCATCCCAGAACCGTTGAAAAAT
>NC_046666.1:93442877-93448187 GCF_010883055.1 Belonocnema kinseyi
AATTCGAGGAGTATAGTTCAAAACACGATTTAATAGAAGGCTTTGAAGATCTTGGCCCATTGGGAAGAACGCAAAATCGTGCTAATCATGTTTTTGTGTTCATACTCAATGGTATACACACTTCCTACAGGTGGCGACAAGTAGTTGGATTTTTCTTTGCACGACATTCTATCAATGGAAAAAACATTGTGATCCTACTTAAAATGCTGCTCGACAAGGATGAAGAAATTAGCCTCGATATCATGATGACGATTTGCGACCAAGGCACTCCTAATATTAAATGCTACAATCTACTGAAAGTAACAACATAAAAGCCTAGCTTTGAGCACAATGGCAGAAAGATCATTTCCATTCAAGACTTTTGCCACGAAGTAAAAAATCTCGTGAATGCTCTCCTGAAATATGGAAAGATATTCATGAATGGAAAAGTCTTGTATCTTTCTGATATGAAAGCTACCTGGGATGCAGATCAAAGAGGCAAGTTGTCGAATAATTTGAATCACACTACAGAGGTTCATTTTTATCCAAATTCATTTCAAAAAATGAATGTTGAGAGAGTACGTCATCTCGTTGGTGGTGAATTGGTCAAGGCAATGATTGAAGCACATGAAAAAGGACTGGTCGTTTCTGAGACGCTTTTAGAATCAGCAGAATGCATTTTAGTAATTAATCGTTTAACTGATGCCGCCGACAGCAATAAAACTCGAGATATAAATCCGTTAAAGAGTGCCTTGTCTACTGAAAATGTAGAATCCAGAGCGGTTTCAGAAGATTTTTTGTCGTGGGCTCCAACTTTAAAAGTCCTGGGTAAAAATGGTTGCATGAAAATCTTGCCTTGCTTTAATGGTTTAGAAATGACAATTCGCGATCTTTTGGAACTGTACGATGATGTGTCTTGGGAACTGCCAAGTTTTCAATTGTGCACAAGGCTGTGCACGACAGATTCCATAGAGATGCTCTTTGCACGATTCCCAGGAAGAGGAGGCTTCAATCCCAATCCCACGTGTTACATGCTTCGTTTGATAATTCGTCATATGCTTTCAGTGAAACACAGCATCGCATCTTCTCGGAGAGCTAATATCACTGAAAATAATGACGACAGAGTGGGCTATGAAGAGATAACCAAAGAAAAGCTTCAAGAATAAGCTCAAAATCAGCTTGATAAAAATGAAATATCAGCAGCCAGTGCGATTGCATACGCTGAAGAAGGAAAATTCAGTGAAGATACTCTTCTAACTGAAAACCTTGACCTTCAGTCCAGCATCCAACACTTTATCATCGAAGAGAACAATGATTTATATAGTGAGGATGATGATGATGATGATGACAGTATTGAAAACAATGATAACGGAAATCATGACTCACAGAATCAGAATTTCCATGTCAATGCTGACGAATTCGTGAGCCAGTTATACGAATTTGAAAAGGTCAATTCAATTCTACCTTTTCAAGCGTATAGCGGTACCTATGAAGGTAGCTCAATTTCATATTTTTCTGGCTATGCAGCACATGCAACAACCAAGAAATGGGATTGCGATCAGTGTTTTCAAGTCCTGTTGAAGCCTCCAGAAAACGCAGGAGATGTTGATGATACTTTCATCGAATATCGCGAATACGAAATTAAGTCTTCGTATAAAGTAACCCTTTTGAAGAAACCTTCTGTGAAATTTCGCGAGATCGTACCAGGGAATTTGATTTCATTTGAGAGGATCATTAAGCAAGTACGTTATCAGGCGAAAGTGAAAGAGATGATCGAAAAGACAGCCATTCGCAACATCAGTTCAGTATACCCTGATTGGTTCGCAGAATCTGATCCTTGCTACGAACATAGACTCTTTGCAATGAGATGCTTATTTAAAGCAAAATTGCATCGTGTTTGCACAGTCGACAATAGAGAAGCCAGGGCAGTCAATCTTCAAAAGCGAAGTGATAATGCTGCTAAAGAAGGATGACGGGGAAAAAAAGCGAAAGAACAGCACAATGCAGGATGTCAAATCTTCGCACAAATTAAACAATTTAATGCATGTGTAATAAATTAATGCATGTCTAATTAATTAGCTAATTTAGAAATTCAATCGTCGATTGCTCTAAGAAATTCCCAAACTCTGAAACTTTCTGAATTAAGCACCTATGCACGCAATTTACGCTTTAAATTTTAGGATAATGTATATATATTTTAATTGATCGTATTCTTAAGAAAAAAAAATATATTTTAAGTTTTACTAACATATTTTAATTTTTCAGCAAAAAACCTAAGAACTAATGCAGTTTAATTTATTTTGCTGCCGTTTTATCTGTTAGAATTTGGTACTTTTTTTGCATTTTTTCTTATGATATTCTAAGCTACGTGGGTTTAAAGGCTTAAAAACATTTTCTCTCTCGATGGATAGCTCACCTTGCCGTATGGAGTATATATAGGTTCCAAATTAAATCATTAATTTATTTAATTTAGTACCTTACACTTCTGGTGAGAGGGCTGAGTAAACTGTGGAGTTCATTCTTTTTTCAATAACGATATCATAGAGCTTAACAGTATAATACAAAAAATACTTAAATTGTTCTTAAAATTCCTATCACAACTCCACTGTTGAAACTAAGAAGCAACCGACCATCTATTTTATTCCGTTAATTTTAAATCCACTGTTACTTGTAATACATACTATCTTTAACACTCTTTTTTATACTAGTGTGCGATTTAGAGAAATAATTAAATTTTATATTTTGCATTATTGCATTATTGCATTATTATTTAAAATCTTTAAAATATTAATTCTCAGCATCGAGACATCTTCTATAACCGGGAATTTTTTTCTTAGGTTTCATTAATAGGAAAAATAGGAAATTTAAAAAAAAATTTAAATGGCTGATGCGAAACAGAAGCAGAAAAAATATGTGACTGTAATAAATAAAAGGACTAATAATAAAAAATAATTCAAAATGAGATGCCGAATATACAGATTAACGTAACAAAATTTTGAGAAAACAAAGTGACCCAATTTAAAAATCTCCGCCATTATAATTTAACGAATTATATAAATTCTGAATTATACAATTAGCGATACAAGATAAACAATTTACTATTTGGGGCCATCCATATACCACGTGGTATATTTTTGTCGACATTAAATTTGCGGAATTTAATCATTGGACAATTATATGGTTCCGTACATTTTAATTTAGGATATTATTGGGAACGTGAACATTCCGGAAAATTTAAATAATTCTTCTAATGCAAAAAATATACACTTTATTTTCACATTTCTATTTAAAGAAAAGAAAACTAAACAATACTTTAGTATAATATCAAAAAATGTTTTATTTTACTATTTTATTGGTAAAATGTATAACACTTAGAATTTTTACGTGAAAATTCGGGACAATTTCAAGAATTCTTTTCATGTGCAAAAAAACACTCTATTTCCATATTTCTATTTAAAAAATAGAAAACTAAAAAATACCTAAATATCATATTCAGCTAATTAATTATTTATTTAATTAGTAATATTATTGACAAAATTGAAAGTCAATGAAATATTTCAGCAAAATTATTTTTTGCAAGTAGGTACGTATTATTAGTTCATTTTTATTTATATAAATATATACATATATATATATATATATACATATTTTATTCATATAATATAATTAATATAATTATATTAATATGTGTACATTATCTATTATATGGCTGGGTGAAAATTATTAAATTAGTCAAATTGTTTGAGCTGAGCGAAAAGAATTTGTGGGTTGACATCCAATTGAGTGATTAAAATCGGTTAACATATTGTGTTCCCTTTTTTGATTTAAAAATTAAATTTTTTGAAGATTCCAAAAAATTTCCCAATTGCTTCGAAAATTATTTCCTGCTTTTCTTTCTAGTAGCCACCGTGACAATTGTCCCAAAAATTATTTACATTTAAACCTTTTCTTTGAATTTTGTATACGGTTGAAATAAATTTAATTTACTTATTAGAATAGTGCACAATGTAGGATACTCCTGGTGAGAGGGCTCAGTAAACTACGTGCAGATTATTTTAATATAATTTCTTCTCTAGATCTATTCTTTATTTTTATGAGTCAGTTATAATCCTAATTATTAATTTCCTAAGCTTTTTGTCCATATATCTGTATCCAATAAAACGGTTAAAATGCGTATTGTACATAAACTTGTAATTGTACTTATTAAAAACTAAGAATAAAAAATACACTAAACACAAACTTTGTTTAAGATCACTAATATACCACCTTTCATTTACTACATAATGATTTATATGAGGCTCGATTTATTAACTAAATTGCAAGTAAACATTCAATTTGTGAAATCTGGTGAAAAAATCTTATGTCATTTACATTCTACGTAAATAGCATTAATAATTTTATTTTTCAATATGGATGCACTATTTTTAATATTACTGGTTTCAAAAATGTATTCAAATTTAAAATTTAACTACAGTTTTATTTTAATTTAACTAGATTGCACTTTAATTTAAAATCATTTAACGCCATGAAACATCTACAATTTTTGACTGAACTTTAATTAAACTAAAATTTACTTAAATGCTGAATTTAACTAAATTGTATTTAATCTTTAAATTTAGTTTTACAAAATAGTTTAAAAAATTGCACTGCAATAAATATTAAAGTACGAATAGAATTCCTTTTAAACTTGTTTACGTAGTATGTCGAAAATTTCTCTTTTAAAATACAGCAGACGAGAAATTAATTTAATTTAACTAAAATTTATTTAATTTTTTAATTCATCTAAATTTTATTTAAATGTTGAATTTAGCTACAATTGAAACCAATTTTATTTAAATTTGGAATTTAACTAAATTTTATTTAATTTTAAAATTTATCTGAATTTCATTTAAATGTTATGTTTATTAAAAAAAGAATTTTTGAAATGTCACTACAATTCTAAAGTACGAAAAGAATTTTTTTTAATCTATTTATTTATTATCTCTAAAATGTCTCTTTTCAAACAAACCGTAAGAGAAATTAATCAATTCAAAAATAATAATAAATAGAATAATTTTAGGCTCTCTGTAATTTTAATACAATTAGGTAATTTAGCGTTCACAACATTTTTCGCGTACAGAGCCAGCCGACTAACTGAGCTATAGCAAATATTGCTATAGGGATGTCGAAGGCGAACGCGAGAAACAGAAAATCACGTTCGGTTTGGAATTCAACAACTTTCAGTGTGTGCCCCGGCCCCACCCCGCCCATTAATGTGGTCGAAGGACGTGGTTGCCATAGAAACGACGAAAAGTTGAAGAGGGCAGCACCTCAATATGGTCGAAAATGTAG
>NC_046666.1:93448287-93451311 GCF_010883055.1 Belonocnema kinseyi
GACTTGTTTTTATTTTTCGGTGGTCGCATTGTGAAGAATTCTTTCTTCGGGTGAGAAACTACTCTTCTAGTTTTTTGAGATATAAGAAAACTCTTTAAAAGTTAGAAGAATTGAATTTACCTAAAAAGTGAGATTTCGTTAAAAGAGGAAAATAAAAAGTTTAATTGATTTATGAGGAAATTTACTATTTGTAAGAAATGAAATTCTAAGAACTATTCTGGAATGGAAACTTCTAATGTGTCCCCTAAGGGTTTACATTTTTCTTACACCTTCTCTATTCCCTTACACACCCTCGACACACTTACTTGGTGGTGGAAGGGGGACTTAGAGAAAACGTTTTTCTCTAGAGGTACCGGTCCCACGACTCTCCGGAGATTAACAACTCCCTTGCTAGGCTAGTGTTCACCGCATGGGTCACCGAGACTCTTCCAGAGTGCGAGGCGGGAATCGAACCCGCAAGCCGAAGGAGTGGGTCCAAAGCCTACGCTTTAGCCCCCACGACCATCGTCCCACTTTTTTTAAGAACTATTCTAGATATCGAAAAAATTTTTAGCATGTATTGACTATATGTGTGCAAACTTGTCAGTAAAATCCACGATAATCAGTTGAATGGATAAGGCTGCACAGGTGAGCACAGTTGAATAATACCTTACTATTTAATTAAATTGAAAAATAAATCAATATAATTAATTACACTATATGTGTGCAAACTTGTCAGTAAAATCCATGATAATCAATTGAATGGATAAGGCTGCACAGGTGAGCATAGTTGAATAATACGTTACTTTTTAATTAAATTGAAAAATAAATCAATATAATTAATTACACAGCCACACAAAAAAAGTGTGCGGATCTGGTAACAAGACACACGTATTCCTATGGATTTTGGGGCGCTGAATTGAAATTTGGCATAAAAAATCACCCATCATGTCATGGTTGAGCCATAACCTCAAAAAATGAAGAAAAATTACGCACTGAGACAAATAAATTTCAAAATAATGCCAGTGATGCAAATTATCACTTCCAAACCATGTCGACAACTGTGAAGGATCAACCCTTGTCTGATATCAACTTATTTAACATATGTGTGTGCTACATCGAATGGGTCAACTCGAGCCTAACCTAGAAATCAATCTAACCTAGCCTAACCTGACCTAACCTCACGAAACACAATTAAACTGATTGTGTTGTCCCGTTATGTTTGCGGTACCGTTTGAATCAGCTTGGGCTTAACCTGCAAAGAGGTCAAACCTACCCTAACCTTAAAAAAACTGACCTAACGTAACCTAACCTAACTTCACGTAACACAATTAAACTCATTGTGTTGTCCCGTTGTGTTTGCGGTACCATTTCATTCAGCTTCGGCTTAACCTACATAGAGGTTTAATCTATCCTAACCTAACAAAACCTGACCTAACCTAACCTAGCTGAATGAAATTCAACCACACGTGTAGCTATGTAAGCGTACGGTTCTCAGTCTTAAATGTGTGCTATATTTAATAGGTTTACTCGAACTTAACTTACAAATGAATCTAACTTAACAGAATCTAACGAAATTTTGCTTAACGCAACACAACTTAACATGTCCACGAAGCTCGTCATCCATTTCAACCAGATCTTTAGGCTCGAGAGAAACCTTGGTGTTGATGTTTCTCCGGGTCATAAAGCATCGCTCTTTCTCTATTGGATGCCTGCCCGCGGTTGGTCTAAGTGTCGCCTCTCTTTCTCTGTTGCTGGCTTGTTCTAGCTGTGGTAGAGTAGGCGCTCTGCTTACATAGCCCCTTTTTCGGAGTAGTTCGGCGTGGTTTCGCAGGCGTTGCTGCGAAAAGTGAGATAGCTCCGGGTGTTTCTCGCACCACAGAGCATGCAGCCATTTAGTCGCTCCGTCCATCTAAAGGTCCCGTGATTCCGCCGATCCATCGCATTGAATCCATTTTGATTGGCTCTCCCAGCTTTAGAGTGGTCGGCATTGTTGGCCGACCCATTGTCGGGAGCCCTGCGCGTTCTGTTGTTTTGAACCGCATTTACTACAACTATGTTTGGTGTTGTCATTGTTGTTCCCACGAGAAGCTAGGGAAAGGGGTTCGTCCATCCTTGTAGAGCCCCGTATGCAATGATAAGGCTGCGTACTCTGAGAGGTCGCCCGGTATCCCAGGTTTTAGTTTAGTTTATTTTTGTAACCATATTCAGCAGAAACCTTTGGTACAGGGACCCTCTATCCGTAACTCGAGGACGCGTGCGTTGGCTTTGTCATAGGCCCTTCGGTTTCATTTGAGAGGAATCAAAATCGAACTGAATGGGTATATATATATATATATATAGGAGAGTACTCGAATATAAGATATTCTCGTAATATGAGAGAGCGGGGTATCAGCTGAACTAAGAGACCCACTCTGTTGGTTTTATCACTAACTTGTGGCCCTTGAAGAAAGAGTAATGTCTTGGTATAGTCCATTTTTCATTGGGCTTCTAAAGATTATAGGTGAACTTTTGTGAAATCGATGGTGGTCGAGTTCTTGGAAGGGAATTCTTTAAGCCTTATTTATTATTCATTAAATATGTACTTAGCAGTAAAGTTACGTCTGGAGTGATGAGGATTGAATAACTAAGTAGGAAAATATCGATAGTGTTGAAGTTTTTTATTGTACAGGTCAGGCATAGTAAGTGCATAGTTGCAAGGTGTGGTTCTCATAATATGAGATACCTGCGGTTTATAACACTGTGGCTGACCGGGGGAAATTGGTTACAAAAGTTTTCATTAAAAATAATACTTTATTTTGCATCTTATCAGCTATTTCATGGGGTATCTCATATTATGAGAATAGTTTGACGAGTTTGGAAAAAGCACTTTCTTACATTTTTTGTATTTTCAGCATAAGAAAAATGTTTAATCAAATTTTTTATTTGAGCTTCTTATGACAAACTAAATTTCCTTTAAAATGACCTATATTACTTTCAAATTCAGTACATAGAATTCCGACAATCACGCTAAACAGAGTTGGTATCTCATATTTGGGTACTCTC
>NC_046666.1:93451411-93452526 GCF_010883055.1 Belonocnema kinseyi
TTTGTCATAAGGACAATCGCGTTTAGAGGAGTGATATTAAGGTTAATGCCGTAAGAGTGAGAGAGGTGGTAATAAAGCACTCTTAGTGCCGCATTGTGCCTTTGAATGTAGGTCGTTCCCGCAAGAGTTGGACAACTCTGTAGTATGTGAACTCAATGCTCGGGGTGTGCATGGCACGCCCTGCAGCTATCATCGTGAATGTCTTGGCTCAAAATGTGGCGGCGGTATGTTAAGGTGGAAATGACACCGTTTTGGCATGCAAAAATGAAACCCTCTGTACCAGACTTCAATCCGGGCAATTTAAGGAAAGCAAACGTTAGCTCACAAGACATTGACTGATCCTTCACATTTCTGTGGAAGATACCGTGCATCCTCTTATCGAGGAGCTGTTCACGAAAGTTTTTCTCTTGTGCTTTCTTAATCCGGGCTTTCAGGAGTGAGTACTCGAGATAGATTAGATTTGATGCATTTTGCTCACCCCTAATACTGAAGTCCAGTCCGACTGTTTCAGCAGCCTCCTCCGCTGCTTTGTATAGAAATGCTCCTTTGCCCACTGCTTCGTGATTCCTAACCATTTTAAGAAGAGGGTCTCTTCCATTTGCAACTCTATTTGCTGTACCCAGAATAATCCTGTTGTGAAGACATTCAAGACTCAATATTCCGCGACCCCCTTGATGGCGTGAGATGTATAGTAGCGGAAAGGAAGACTTAAGATGCATGCTTTTGCTCATGTGCATAAGCTTTCTTGTCCCGATATCAAGAGATCTGAGCTCGTTCTTCGTCCATGGAACTACTCCAAATGAATAGAGTAGTACCGGGACGGCAAGCATGTTCGTTGCAGATACTTTGTTCCTCGCCGACAGTTCGGAAGACCAAATCTGTCGAATGAGACGTTTTTATCTGCTTCGAAGAGTATCCTTTATAGATGTCACATCCTGAATGCGGCTCTGTGGCACGCCCAGATATGTATAAGTCTCTCCAGCGCAAAGATGTTGTATGGCGCTTCTATCAAGGAGCTCAGGATCTTCAGGGATGCCGTTAAGTTTTCCTCGCTTCAAATAAACCTTGGCGCATTTGTCTAACCCAAATTCCATTCCAATTTCCTTAGTATATCG
>NC_046666.1:93452626-93453781 GCF_010883055.1 Belonocnema kinseyi
TTGTAGAAAACATTCTTGCAACAAATAATTTGTTTATACAGTTTTTTTATTGTATAATATTGGAATATTTTTAAATAATGTGGCTCTATAAAACTTAGGCAATTTCAAGAATCATTCTGTTATTGAGGAGTACCGGGAGCGTCCAACTATTCAGCACAGGTTTTGTAACCAAACTTCAAGTACTTCGATAGCCAAGCGGTTAGAGTGCGCGGTAATATACCCTAGATTAGGTAGTTTATCTAGGGTTCGAATCCTGTGCGAGTAAGATTTTTTAAAGCGTTAAAGAGTGCGATTATTAGCCATCTTAATAGATGGCCCATATATGGGACCAAATGTCGGCTCGACGTGGAGAAGCCAAAGGCGCTTGACCGTTATCATTTAACTGGTTGGCCCGACCCGTGGCCCACAAAGTTGGACCGACCGTCCGACGGTTGGCCCGACCGTGGGCCGACGGTCAATTCGCACGTGGATATCGCAAAATCCTGGGACCTTCTGCATAGAATAGGAGATATATGTAATTGGGCTAACTTTGCCAACCAGGTATTGGCCAACATACCGATATAATAACTATGGCCCAACTCTGTTTGCCGACTATTGGCTACCGTGGTTGGCCAAACCATGACTACTAGAAGTCGGCCCAACGGCGAAATTAAAACTTTGGCCAGACCATATCAGCCGACTATTTACACAACATACATTAACAATATCGGGCCAAGTATGGCCATTACGAGCCGGCTCAACTAACAAAATGATAAATATGGCTCAGCTCTGTTTTCCGACTATTGGCTGCCATCGTTGGGCCAAACATGACTACCAGAAGTTGACCCAACGGCGAAATTTTAACTTTGGCCCGCCCATGTTAGCCGACTATTGGTACAATATTTATGACCAAAATCGGGCCAACTATGGCAATTACACGGAAAAAAAATATCCAATAAGTTTTATAGAACTAATCTTATAGTAGAGGATACGATAGCTAGTTTAATAAATATAATACAATCACTACACTGTTTATAATCGCATGCTGTGAAAATTTGTATTCGACTTGGGGTTCGATCCCTATAAGTTTCGCATTCCTAATTCCTAACGCCTAAACCCTCTCGGCTAACCTAGCTGGAAGTATTACAAAAAAATCTATTGAATATTTTATGTGAT
>NC_046666.1:93453881-93467383 GCF_010883055.1 Belonocnema kinseyi
CCCTAAGCGGAGGTGTGAAAACCGTGCCGAAAGCTGAACGGCACCTGGGTGAGGTGTCTAGAACGGTGACTCTGGGATACCGGGCGACCTCTCAGAGTACGCAGTCTAATCCTTGCATACGGGGCTCTACAAGGATGGACGAACCCCTTTCCCTAGCTTCTCATGGGAACAACAATGACAACACCAAACATAGTTGTAGTAAGTGCGGTTCAAAACAACAGAACGCGCAGGGCTCCCGACAATGGGTCGGCCAACAATGCCGACCAATCTAGAGCTGGGGGAGCCAATGACCTTTGAGTGGACGGAGCGACTGAATCACGACTTGCTAGAGTGCTACGATGCGAGTGTGCCCCTTGAACGGGGTTACATGGCACGGCTGCATGCTTTGTGGTGCGAGAAACACCCGAAGCTATCGCACTTTTCGCAGCAACGTCTGCGAAACCGTGCGGAACGCCTACTCTACCACAGCTAGAACAAGCCGGCAACAGAGAAAGAGAGGCGACACTAAGACCAATCCAATAGAAAAAGAGCGATGCTTTATGTCCCGGAGAAACAGACCTCTGAGCTATCAATTATTGTTTGTATAATGTAGCGAGAGCTTTGGCCGATGCGAACCGTAAAACAAAACCAACGGTTGATCATAAGATCGAAAGACGAATGCATCAACTTGCCATAAAGATAGGCTGAGCAAGACAGTACGCCTCTCGCATTCATTGTGTGATTGACTACATCACATCTGGCAGGAATTTTACTGCCAAGGATCGAAAGTTCGTGCGCGAACTCCGGACCCGTTATCACACACTTAACAAGTGAAAGCTGCCGACCATCAGGCAACATGTTGTTCGGAGAATATGGATACTATCTGATGCTAAGAGAAGTCTAGAGCGGAGGGAGAATTGGGTCCGAGAAAATTAACAGTTTCTCCCTGACCCATTTCGACTCTTCTAAGACCCTCCAGTTACTGTCAAACACCCACACAAACCAGAGGAGGTCGAAGTATTTTGGAGAGAAGTCTATGAACTGCAGTATAGACTGGATGAAGACCCAGAAAATATCAATAGCTTCAAGGAGCCATGTGATGCCCTCATAACACCTGATAAAGAATGCCCACCCATCACTACCGAGGAGGTGAAAAAATTATTAAGAGGGATGAAGAACTTCTTCGCACCGGGACCACATTGTATCAAAACCTTCTGGTGGAAGAAGTTTTCTTCAGCCTATCAGCATTTGGCCCGTATTTTGACCTCATACTTAAAGTCGGAAGAGCCGAATCCGGAATGGTTGGTGGAAGGGCGCACAAATACTCATGCCGAAAATAGGCAACTTAGCTGACCCGAAGAATAACAGGCCAATCACTTGGCTCAACACACTTTATAAGATATTCACAGCTATTCTACCATTCTACCAGCGTGACCTATCGATGGCCTGGATTGATTATTGGAAAGCTTTCGATTCGACCGCCCATAGACTTATCATCTGCATTTTGGAAATCTTAAAGGTTCATCCGCAAATAGTTGGGTGCATAGAGAGATTGATGCCGCTTTGGAAAACCAGATTTACTATCTCATCTGGAAAAAATCATGTGACAACTAACAAGGTCACGTTTCAGAGAGGTGTCTTTCAGGGCGACACCATGAGCCCACTCCTCTTTTGCCTTACATTATTGCTGCTATCTCTAGCACTGCACCATTCCGACGGGTACTTGTGCGGCAAACCTGCAGGTCGAAAGTACAAGGTCACTCATGTATCTTACATGGACGATCTTAATATCTATGCTAAAAACAAAGAGCAACTGCATCTAGCTCTAGGGATTGTCGAGCGATATACTAAGGAAATTAGAATAGAATTTGGGTTAGACAAATGCGCCAAGGTTTATTTGTAGCAAGGAAAACTTAATGGCTTCCCTGAAGATCCTGAGCTTGTTGACAGAAGCGGTATACGACACCTTAGCGCTGGAGAGACTTATACATACCTGGGCGTGCCACAGAGCCGCAATCAGGATGTGACATCAAATCTTATCTATCGCGAGTACTCACTCCTGAAAGCCCGGATCAAGAAAGCACAAGAGAAAAACTTACGTGAACAGCTGCTCGATAAGAGGTTCCACGGTATCTTCCACAGAAATGTGAAGGATCGGTCAATGTATTGTGAGCTAACGTTTGCTTTCCTTAAATCGCCCGGATTGAAGTCTGGTACGGAGGGTTTTATTTTGACATGCCAAGACGTTGTCATTTCCACCTTAATATACCGTCGCCACATTTTGAGCCAAGACATTCCCGATGATAGCTGCAGGGCGTGCTATGCACACCCCGAGCATTGAGTTCACATACTACAGAGTTGTCCAACTCTTGCGGGATCGAATTACATCGAAAGGCACAATGCGGCACTAAGAGTGCTTTATTACCACCTCTCTCACTCTTACGGCATTAACCTTAATATCACTCCTCTAAACGCTCCTAGGGAAATCGAGTTAATTGTCGAGAATGGGAAGTGCCACATATACTGGAACTTTATATTCTCGACAATTGTTTCTGTTGCACACTCGAGGCCTGACATGGTTCTTCTTGACTTCTAGACGCGAACCATGTTCGTTATCGAATTTTTGGCACCAGCTGACAAAAACATCATAGCCAAGGTTAATGAAAAGAGAGAGAGGTATCGAGACTTTATAAGGGAGTTGCAACGATTGTACCCGGAATATTCTGTTAAACTAATCGTCCTTATCATCGGCGCTCTTGGAGGTGCCAAGCTTTCACTCGCTAATGGCCTAAAAAGCATCCCTGCATGTCAGCAATATGCTAAAACACTTGCGGGAAAAATGCAGAAGGCGGTATTTTTTGGATGGCTCCGTGTTCTCAGCGTGCACGAGGCTTTTGCTGGATCGTCGTATTGATTCCGTTACAGACTGTAACCACCTATCTTACGGTCGTGTGACGTGGTTGTGGCTGAAATTTTACCACGATTTCGGTGGGGGCGGGTGCAATTTTCCAAATTGGCACCGGCTCCCGGCGAAATCCTGCGGTTGTCCTTATGACAAATTTTGAATTCTATATATATAGTTTATACAGTGTGCACTATATACAGCGCATTCTGCTTTGCTGACAGGGCGAGGGTCGAATCGTTTTTCTTACGATTTGAACTGAACGCGTCGAATGTTGGTACAAAAGACTTTCGAAACGCCCATTTCAAATAGTTTTTCTTACGATTCGAACTGAACGCGTAGAATGTCGATGCAAAAGAATTTCGAACTGCCTACTTCGAATCGGTTTGTATTGCGCCTTAAATTTTGCACCAGTTCGGTTCGAAGCACTTTGCACAGTCCTATAGTCAACACCCTCCAGGCTTGCGTAGATACAGCAGTGGCCGCATCCATTGATAATGTTAAGAATCTTATTATTATTATTTGTTAAGCTTTTTAAACTCATACCAAGGCATATATGTTTCGAAGGCTCAATTCGTCCATTCGATACTTCGGCATTTCCTGTCTTAAAATTAATGCTGCATGCAATATAACTTTCTTTTTTTCAATTTGATTAAATTGTTGTTATACGACAACACCTTTGTAGGGCTTTACAAGTTTTTTTATTATTGTGCGACACGATGTTTATTTTGTTTGAAAATGTAGCTAGAAGCCGGTTTTTCAGATGACACGCCTTCGTCGACAACGCATCAGTGTTTGCCTTATGCCATTCCAAATAATCTATAAATATTGTATATAGAAACGATAGGAAAAACTACTTATATTTGGCGATGATATTTTTAAATACGAATTTACATACTTCTTCGTATGCTTGAGAATGTACATCGCGAGCTGCATGCCACTCTGTCCTTGGTTTCTCTTCAATATTCTTTGACGCCATTGTATTTTCATATTTTTTCCGGCATTTCGCATGATAAAACATTAATTTATTTTCCAGGGCAAAATTCTGCAATATTTGAACGAACTGTATATAGTTCAAGGCCATTGCGATTTGCTGTACACTTGAAAATGCTTTTTCCTTCTCTAACAGATGTAATTGTTACTCGCAGCCTTGATGGTTTTTTCCATTTTTGTCACAAAATAAACAAACAGGATCATTTGATACCTCTTCAACAGGTACGTCAATATCGCAAAGTACAGCCGCGTTGTCTGGATTAGTAGCACCCTCGCACAGTGGGTGGAAATTCACTTTTTTCGTTCAAGAATGTCCTGAGCCTTCAATTTTGGTCTGATTAAAAATTTATTTAAAATTAAAGTTTATTCAATTCTGAAGAGCCTGACGCTTAATAATTGAAATGTTTTTAGCTATTGGAATAATGACTACCAGTCACAAAATATTATAAAAGTTAACAATAACAATTGCTATAAATAATTCTTGTGATAAAATATTCTAATTTAAGGTTTTATCAAATTTTAATTTTCTTTATTCGCTAGAATGGCTACTGATATTCCTGAAAAATGTATCTTTTATAATATTTAGTAAAATATAACAACTTAAATCTTTATAAACAATTTAGATAAACAAATTCCAAATTTTTGCAGTTTCACTTAGCAAAAGTCAGGGTTTCAATCGTAATAGATTGAGAGTGAATCATAAGACTACATGCTAAGTTTCACTTAATATAGAATTTTTTGAAAATAACCCACCGACTTGATAGGAAAACCCCTAAGTTTGCAGAGATTCATGTCAGAAAAAAGGATTGTCAATGAAGGAAGAAAAACAAGTACTTTTTCATAAATTTCAGAATTTTGAAATATTTCTTCTTTTGTAACTGATACATGGATCCGAACTCACTTACAGCTTGTGTGCTAAATCAGTGTTAGTAGCAACACAAGAAAACTTGCGTGAATTGAACTCTCGAATATTCCTGTAGTCTTTATTCCGAGCTTCATCTTCTTCTTCGGAAAACTGTCCAATTGGTAATGGAAAATGTTTCATAACATCAGCTCCATGCAATAATATCTTATGGACAGTTACAGGCATGTAGTACCAAGGGCATAAACGTACAGTTTTGCGGTTTTCATAGTATATATTTCAAATGTTTCCAAGTCAGTTGGCTCTGTACTTGTTAATTTATGCAGAATATAAGCAAATATTTCCAATAACTCCAAGTCTATCCCTATAATTTCTGCTGTTATTTCAGGGTCTGCAAAAAATCTTCTGGCGATATTCGCATCATTGGATGTGCCTGAGCCTTGTTTTACTGCATCTATTACCAATACTGTCTTCTGATGAAAAGCTTTGCCAATTCGAATCTTCGCCTTCTTTTGCAAATCTTTATATACATCCGTATCCACTCGCCATTTCTTGAAATAGAGTTGATAGGCTATATGTAAAAGATTTTCCATAAAGTGAATCCTGGCATGTAGTGTTGACAATCCATAATCATATGACTTGATATCTAAAACTTTGCCTTTGACTCTATCTAAGTAATTCATCTCTTCAGGTGTAGCTTGAAAAATGTAGCAAGTCATAGATGATAAAGTTCCAGAAAGAGCCTGGCAAACTTTTTGGTCGAGCATCGTCAACATCATATCAGTTTTTGTCACAAAAGTACCGGATTCGTGCTTTATTATTGTGGGCTTCATTTTATCGCTTTCTTTTTGAAGTGATGATATTACTCAATTGGTTTTTTCTGGGGTTTCTTTTGCGCATTCATATAGTATTGGCCTGCAATATGATGTTGACGATGGATTAGGATTTTGCCATACTACAGAATTTACCAAATTCTGTAAGTGAAGTCGCAGTGGTACCATTGAAACCGTGGAGATACTATTATCGACCATATCTGGATCATGTTTCTTTTGCTTGTACGTGCTTTGGCTTGAAGAACCACCACAACCGTATTTCACAATTAACTTCAAGTTATGAGGTTTCCTTATATCCGTAAATGGAAGAAAAATATCACAATCTTTTAAAATCCGAGATATCGTATAATCTAATAAAGATTTTAAACCGATTGTGAAACCCTTTTCCGTTGCCTTAATCGAATCTGGATAACATTCTTCTTTAGATTTTGCCAAATTGTCGTATGCTGGTTAAATGTCAGCATTTCTCTTTTTTGCCTGCGTATGGATCATGTGATACTGACTTTTAGACAAATCAGCTTCCTCTATTAACGCCAAAGCTTATTTTGATTTGTAAGGAATCGAGAAATCATTCATATTTTCATTTTCACCGGAAGGTAAAATTGCATTAATGAATTCTGATTCTTTCTATCACATAGATTAAGCGAGCGTAAAAAGGCCTCTCTTTTTTTGAGGTCAGTATATTTTTCACGTATAGGTATATCCATTAATTTCCTTCGTTTTTTTGAAGTAGAACATTCTGCAAAGTCATCTGAGTTAGGCCTTCCGCATTTGTCATTACTTTCAGGTAGAAATCCCACGATAAAATATGTGTTCAACCAACCTGTAAACTTGTTGTTGAAACAAGCTTTACTAAATGCTGAACTCTGCCATTTTCTTTTAAAATGAGGGATAAAGTCATGATTCAATTTGTTTTTAACCTTTTTTAGTTGTTTATCGCTTAAATAAAATTATCTTATTAAATTCTGCGCCAAATCTTCCATACCTCCATTGGAATTAGAAATAAAAAAATCGGATAGAGTCTTTTTGAGAACTTTTAATGCATCCATTTTGTTTTAATGGAAGACCATTTATTGAAAAAATATTAAACCCAACCATTTTTTTTTAATTGCCTAAAATTATTTAGTACTTACATCTATTATTCACACAAAATCCCAGAATTAGAAAACGAGACAAATAAAGAAAACCAAATTATAATGTAATTCAGAAAAGAATAGAACTGTGAAAAGAAACCTCTTAGTCCAATGCACATATTTCTGAAAGGGAATATTGAAACAAGTGAAAGTTATTAAAACAAAAGATAACTCTGAATACCATGGCTACGGAAAAGAATTCTATTTCTAAATTATTCATTTGAAGGAACCAGCTTTTTTCCACGTGAAATTGATAAAATTTTGAATTTGTTTATCTAAATTGTTTATAAAGATTTAATCAGTTATTAAAGCGTAAAAAATTATTATGTACAAAATTTCAGTTTTCCCATACTTTGAGTGAAAAAATTATTAATAAATAAGTAGAAGAGGTAAAAGTTTAGAGCGTCAAGCTCTTCAGAATTTAATGAACTTTAATTTGAAAAAAAATTTTAAATCGGACCAAAATTGAACGCTCTAGACACATTTGAACGAAAAAGTTCAATTCCCCCCACTGTGCCTCGCCCCGAGCGACATCGTCGCCTGCTTCGACATTTTCGCATTCAACATTATAACTTTCAGTATCAACCTCCCCTTCTACTTCAACTGCAGCTTCGCCTCTACCACCATTCACGTCGTCAATTTCCAATTCCATTTTGTCTTCAACACCAGCGGCATGCTCGCCTTCCACAGCTCTGTCGTGAATACAAAATAATTTTATAATGGATCATACATGCTCGATATAGAAAAGAGTACAATTAAAAAAATATTAAAGTAACGTGGACGCTACGCACAAAATATAGCTACATTTATATATTTGTTTCAAAAATACTATTTGCGATAAGTGTGCGATAATTTACTAATGTTTTAATGTATAAAAATTGTTTACAGAATGTAAGATCAATTCAAGGAAAATTATAGATAATTCCCAGAAGAAAAAATTACATATAGTTTATTTATAGTGTGAAGTATCATATATAATTTTTAAAGATGTAATTTTTGTTGGCTAGCGTGAGATAATAATATTGGGTCGATGAAATGACAGTGTTCATCTACTAGTCGCGATATGGTACTAAATTTTTTATTTAAAAACAAGTTTATTCGCTTGGTGACACCAAGCCTCATCAGGAATATTCTTTATAAAACTCCACAATATATATATATATATATATATAAACTATCTATAATTTTTCCGCTTAGGTTAATTTTATAATCTTTAAGAAATAAATTTTTAATTACTCTGATTTATTTTGTGTTAGAAGCATTTACTCTGTACTTGCGGATGAGGATGCCTGCTTTGTTGGATCGTATCCTCTGTGTTTAGATGGCAATGGTGTAAAATAATTGTAGCACTGGCTGTAATACCTTTGAAAATTGTTCGGCTTTTCCGGCAACACAACGTTGGAGAAGCCCAAACCAGCATCTTTCTGAACTTTTAATATGGCTATATACTTCTTTAACTTATTTGTACCAAAAAGATTTAATTTTCCGATTTTTTTAGCAAAATGTACAAAACGAGTATACATTCGACATTATCGCAGCTCGGATCGGTACAAGTTTAAAAGTTGCACTAGATAGCTCGGGCCAGTGTTGAAAAAAGAAGATGAAAAAGAAGGTGGAATTGATGATATAAAAAAATTCGTAAATAACGATTTTGTAAGACAAATTTATCAATAAAAATAATACAAATGTATTCATTATAAAATTTAACACTCTTGCAGAGTCAACGAAATAATTTTGTGTTCAGGATCTTTTTCCTTGCTCTCCAAAAACTTTTTTAAGCATTTACCGCATTTTCCCATTTCTGCTAGCAAAAATATATTCTATCTGTTTATTTACTACAAATTAATAAAGAAAGTAGGTATAGCCCAAGAGTATCCAAATTAATTTCATAAGTAGGTGGCAGCACCGAGCCGAGTACTAGACCGTATGTCGATTAAAAACGATTTTCAATATGGAGCTTGATATCCGGTTATCTATAATTGAATATATGAGGGTAAATAAACTTTAAAAAGCTAGAAAAAAATGTGAACATTTTACAAATGCCATATGATGAATTTTGCTAAAAAAAGGTTGAAAAATGTATTATGTGAAATTTATAAGGTATAAATAGCACTTTCTACTAATTCACAAAATTTCTTTTATTAAAATTCGTAGCTCATAGGCAGAGAGTCTAGCACTCGGCTCGGTGCTGCCATCTTTAATTAGTTTTACATGATGAACCTGATTCGATGCCCGGTTTGAAAAATATTTACTAAAAACACCTTTAAATCCAAAAACTTGTGAGATAGTATAATAACTGCATGGAAGCGCTGCGTTTATTCAGAAAAGTATAAATATCTGATACCGCAAAAGCTTAAATTTGACAATAGAATAGTTAACAGGATAAGTCAAACGAAAAAAATATTCAGCTTTATATGTAGCGAGGGAAAAGTTTCCAGTTGATGCAGCCAAGATACAACGCGCCCGAGTGCATACCGATGCACAGCATCTTTCACTACATCTGCTGGGCACCTTTTCCCCACTAAATATAAAGCTGGAGGTTTTTTTTCGTTTAAGTTGTTCACTTAAATATTAGTTTAGCAAATTTCAGATTTTGCGTTATCAGTTGACCCAGCGTATATTTTTCACATCTTTACGTGAAAAGCTGGGGCATAATCCCCCACTCTAAATTCGGCTGCATACGTGTTTTAAATTCTTTATAACATAAAAAACATGTTAACAAAGTTTCAGATTTTTCGATATCAGTTTTTTTTTTATTATAATTTTACGTGTGTGACAGGCTGCCGCAGCTAATCCCTCCAGAACTGCGCCAGCTGGAGGTCCATTAACTTACTAGTGATACCAAATAAAGCTTACAACCAATTTTCAGCTTTTGTCAAATGACTAACTCTAAACGTTCGCTGGTTCCCGGACTATCCTGGCAGGATCGCCAATTTTGTTACGGGTCAGAAGAATTACTTTTAAATACTATGTATTGTGCCTGAACTATATTGCAGAACTTCTTTATTATAAAAGACCTTTGTCGGTCAGGGGTACCAAATGGACTAACTGCCCCGTACAAGGGAAGCAGTGGCAACGGGCCCCTGCTTCTAATACTGCATTTCTCAATAAACTATCAAATAACTTCTCTTTAAATGAGGGGGGAGTGAGAGTGAAGCGACTGGGACTCGGTTATATATTTCACAAGTAACAATTTCTGATATTAGTACAATTACTTCATTACCCTTATATTAAAATAAAAATTTTCAGGCTGCGTCTATCCCTATGCAAAACATTGAAAATGTTTCAAATTTTATTGGGCGAGTTGTAAACGGGGTTGGTTTTCCGCCAATCCCAGATCGTCACCAGTTTTCGTCCATCTTTATTATCGCGTATTTTATCGTAATGTTAGAAACTTGAACATTTTATCGAAACATCCTTCGAATTTTTGTTTAGATTAAAAAACCTGCGATGAGCCACCTGCTTAATCCTTACAACAGTATCTCACGACCCGGCAATAAGCGTAGAATAGAGAAAAATTAATATTTTCAGAATTCAGCGCAAAAGTGAAGATTATTCTATTATTTTCAATGCACGATTTTTCTATCTGTCTAAAATGCCACAATAAGAATAAAATACCTGCTTAACTTATTCACTTTTATTTCCATAGCGACTGCCACACAGTTCTCTATTCTCCCAAAGAGAACGTGTTTTCAATATATTTAATTCCTTCTAATTGTACCGGTAACGCACCTCACAGAGATATTTTTTATTCCTCAGAAGTGCTCATATTTTGATTTTATTTAATTTCTTCTAATAAGTTCACAGCACATGTGTAATAAGTTGTTTTAATTCCTTCATGCGGAATGTAAATTCTGAAATTTTAGTTCTCATCAATTCAACTCTGCCTTTCTAGAGTTAAAATTATTTAAATACACACATTTACATAGATTTCTTTGTTGAATTTTTAAGACGTTTAAATAAATTATTAAAATATAAGTAAATATAAATTTGAATATTTTTCGAATTTATAAGTTATAAAAAGATTTAAACATGAAAAATAGGTTAAATAAATGCTTTCGTTAAATTCTACTGAGTCGATTGAGAGGAATAGGATTTGCACTTTTTCTGTTCCCGTTGGGGGATTTTTAGACGGAGGAAAAATCGCGTATCCATAGGAACACAAATTCTTAATTCTCTGAATTCAACGCTTGTTACCGGGGAGGGATTCATTAATAGACACTTTAACTCGTCAAAACACTTCTGAGAGTTTTTGCAGGAGATTTCCAAACATTTTTTGATGTTTCCTTAGGAAATTAAGTATTAAGGGCGGAGATGGAACGAGCGACTATCGCGATTGCTTCTCGCTTGATCCTATTCGATTAATTTAATGAAATCTTTTATGCGGAAACTTTCGAATAAGTCTTTGATATTCATTTGTACTAGGATTAAGGGCATGCTCTTCGGTGACCACGTGACCAAACCAGTCCCCGGTTATTAACATTTTTTCTTGGTGTTTACCATGTTCAAAGGCAATGATATATCGCTCTCAAAGTTTGGAATTTAGAAAATGAGAAAATAAATTGCGTTTGTATATTCAGTTTGAGTAATAATTTTGAAAAAAATTAGCCGAGAGATAGTGCATATTCAAAATTATTTGCATTTCTTTTCGTGCTGTATCCACGCGGATTGAGATATTGTGTTTTAAAGTTTACAGATTAAATAAGAAGCACTAAAGAACATTTTTATACATCATTATGTTTATAATTTTAAAGAAAGTTTATTTATAAATGGATAAAACAGGATATTTCCATTCGAGTTGTAGCTCTTTATTGATAAGTTTTGGTTTGATGCATTTCAGATTTTTTGATTGGCATATATTAAGGACTGCCACCAATTTTGGACTTTTTGTATAACTTTCTAAATCCTGAACAGAATATCTCACTCCGCGTAGACGAAGTGAGGACCAAAAAATGAAAGTCATTCTGCACAAAAATGTCATGAACGAACTTAATCACGTGATCTCGACTTTATCGACGTTCAAAGTTTCTTTTTTCCTACGCTAGAAATCGCTAAAAATGCTCCAAAAATAATGATAAGTTACGTGCATTCAGATACTTATTTGTTTATTTGCAACAAATGTGCAAATTTTATTGCTTATATTAATTTACTTAAATGTGTAGACGATTTATTCCAAAATTTGTGTTAGTGCTCAATATACGCGAATCAAAAATGTGAAATGCATCAAACCAAAAATTATCGGCGAAGTGCTACAACTCGAATAGTAATATCTTATTTTATCAATTTATAAATAAAGTTTTTTGGAAATTTTAAACATATTGATGTATACAAACTATCTTTAGAACTTTTTATTTAATCTCTCAAATTCCAAACACGATATCTCAATATGTGTGTACACAGTGACCGTCAAACAAAAATGTAAATAATTTTGTAGATTTACTTTCTTTCGCATAATTTATTTTTCAAATTATTACTCAAAATATATATACAAACGTAACTTATTTTCTTATTTCCTTCATTCCAAATTTTGACAGCGATATATCATTGTCTATGGAGATAGTGAACACAACACAAAAATGTTCATAATCGGGGACTGAATTGTTCACTTGGTCACCGAAGAGCATGCCCTGGATGGGAGGATAAAAAAACATTACTTTAGAGAGGATAGGCTCCCAAGGTCGTCAGGGGCAAAGATATTATAAACGTAGATGCGGTACGGGGCGTCAGAGTGGGGAATTGTATATAGGACATTACATTTTCTGCCCTATCGAGATGCTGCCCTCATCGTACTACGAAGTCGAATTCTTGTTTTCTCATTCTTCGTAAAATATGACGGTAAAGCAGTAGAAATATTTTTTGAGGTTAGAAAAGTTTGACATGTATCACTCAATTTTTTCAGATCTAAAGCTTGTGCCAGGTTTTCTGGACAGTTTTTTTAAAAAATTTTAAAAAAAGTTTTCTCGAAATATATAATTTTGTAATTAAAAAAAAAATAAACTAGAAAGAAGTTTTGATATAAACCAGTGGTAAAAAAATTTATACTTGATAATTTTTTTCATTAATTTTTTTATTGAAACAATCAAATATTTAAACCAAAGAAAAAAATTTTCTAATGTTTAAAGTTTTTGAAAATTATTGTTTGAATGTAAAATAACAATAATTAAAAAAAAAAACATATTTCTGGATAACATATTTTAGTTGAAAATATACATGGTATTTTTTTTTAATTACAAAAAATCTTCCGAAAATCGAATGGTAACTTAAAAAATGAAAAAGGAATTTTTAGCTAAATTAGTGCTGATTTAAATTCTGCAAAATTTGCTTGGAAAATGTTATCATCTTCGAGGAAAACTTAGAGAGAATTTTTCTTCCGTTTAAGGCACAAGTGTTTTTGCATCAATTTTTTAATACATTTTTGTAGAATTATTTTAATTTTAAATTTAAACAATAACTTTTTAACACTAAATATTAAACAAAAATTTATTCGATAAAAATATTTTATTATCGTAATTTTAATGAATAAATAATATTGATTAAGAAACAATTTTATATAGGGAATTTTATTATTTGAAAATTTTCAAATTCGGTAATATTATAAACCGTTCGGGAATTTGATTAGTTTTTGAATTTTATTATTCGAGACAGAGAGAGTCTTACCGCATCGGGAATTTGATTTTTTTTCATGTATTTGAGGCGTCCCTGTAAAATTACAGAAAATTCGCTTTAATTATAATTGCGGCACCTGAATCTTGTCGATGTTTTCCCTTGGCGCGGATCCAGAGAAGTGTCCGGGGGGGGGG
>NC_046666.1:93467483-93469595 GCF_010883055.1 Belonocnema kinseyi
GGGGGGTAGATCGCCGTTTCGCCACCATTGTGGATTCGCGCCTGGTTTTCCTACAGTATTTATTTTTAAAAATGTGTATACAAATTTTTAAAATAACAAGTTATAATGATAATCTCAATTGAAAATTTAAAAATTCGCTTTACATCCAACTTTGATCCTTGGCTCTTGGCGATTTTTTCTTAATGCATTTCAGTTACTGATAAACGAGAGAAAATTAAATAGGAATATCTCAGAAAATAAATGATTAAATAACAAAAAAATTGGGGAGACTTTTTTTACCTCTAGGTAGTAAAAAAGGAAAACGTCCGAAAATTTAAAAACTAATTTAAAAACTAATTATTCTCTTTTAAGATACCAATACAATTTACAAAACACTAATTGTAAAATTTTCATATTTTTCAGCCTTCAGTTTAACAACTCAAATTTTAACGTTAAAATTTACCTCATTTTCAGCATACAGGCTTATTGTTTGAATTCTCACAATTTTCGTTATAAGTTACAGGTTACGACAAAAACAACTTATTCTGGGATTCGAAATTGCTACAACGTGAAAAGGTAAAAAGTTTAAATTCAATGTATTCAGATTAAAGTATGCAAATTTATTTGGTTTTAAATATAAATTAATTAAAATTTATTTTTTAATTTTCACAATTGTAATTTATAACTTTTAAAATTGAATAATTGTAGGTCAAACATGAAAAAGTAGACTTGTTTCAAATTTGAAGCGGTTTCAAAATATGGATAAATCTATCCGTTGTTTTAAATTTATTCAACGTTATAATTATTTTTGAAATTTGTTTAGAATTTCCAAATATATTTTGAAATAAAAAGAGTTTTCCTTAATTTAAAGAAAATCCCGCAAATGGAAAAGAATATCTTAAAACCTTTCAGATTTATTTTTAAAAAAGTTGGAAATCTTTAATAAATTTTTTGAATAATTTTTAAAAATAACATTCCAAAATGAAAAATTGTTTCCAGTTTTTCTAGGAATCTTATAAAATTTTTTTATTCTTTTGAAGCCTTTCACAATTCTTAAAAAGTTTCTAATTTTTTTATAAATCTGCAAAAATCTACAATTTGTTTTAAATTATGATTTGGCTATATACACCGAAATTGGTACGAATAGCAGAATCTTGTCGGTAAAGATTTTTTTTAAATTATGTGAAATTATTTCAAGTTTTTCATTGGCTTTAAATCTCCTCAAAACTTCTAAATACCTGTTAAAATTACTCAATTTTTTCTTATAATAATAAGTATACACTTGTTATTTAAGCACTAAAAATTGACAATTTCACTTAAAAATTAAACATTTAAAAAAATAATAATCAAAATTTAAACGTGTAAAATTTAAAAGCTCTTCGAAATTTTAACGATTCAAGGCTTTCTTTCTCAAACAGTTCAGTTTCAAATTGTTTAATTTTTAACACTTGGTTTTAATTCATTCGTCATAAATAAATATTCAAATATTGCTAAATATTAAATAATTATTTGTTGTTTTTAATTTAAAGATTTGAAATTGAATGGATTGAAAATTGAATATTCTAGACTGAAAAAATATTTTAAATTTAGTAAAAGCCTTTAATTACAAATAAATTATTATAAAGTTATGTTTAAGTTAAAATTAGTTTGGAAAATTTCAATAGGATGTCTCATTTATTTTAATGACTTCAAACGCTTAATTTTTAACGCTTAAATCTAGAAATTCATAAATTTAAACGGATTTAGAATCGTTCTGACAAATCAATTATTGTTCTGTTTTAAAAATATTTACATTTACATTTGATAAACTAACAACGGGTTCCCTTACAAATGTGCAATTCGAACGCTTTGAATTTCTAATTATTCAATAGTTTAAGACTGCATTCCAAAGTTCTATAAGTGAAAATAAAAATATGAATTCGGCAATTTCAAATGTAGAAGATTTTCGAATAACGCATTGTAAACTGAATGATGTCAGAATTGAAAAATATAACAATTCAATTAATAATGTTTAAAACTTCGGAAAATGATCTTGGACAGATTAGATATTTTTCCAAATAGTGCTAAATTCGTTTCATTTTTTTTAAACTGTGAAATAGTGTAAACACTTCTGGTAGGTCTGAGGCCTGTGCA
>NC_046666.1:93469695-93472596 GCF_010883055.1 Belonocnema kinseyi
AGGGAGCTCTTCTTAATATTTTGACACCAAAATCATGTCGATACACCTTACCGACTGCGAGTAAAGCCACCCACGCTTTAACTTGACAGACTGTAATTATTTTGAAATATTTGGAAATATTTTTAAACATTCTGTTTGAGTTATGGACTTTTTCGAAATAAAAAATTATTTTAAATCTTCCTAGAAATCTTTAAAAAAAATGTTTTTAATCTTTCAAAATTCTTGAGCTCAATTTTTTTCATTAATTTGAAACATTCAAAAACGTACAGGTTATTCGATTTTTTTTTTAATTAAATATTTTTCAACTATTCTTTGAAAATCAAAATAAAATACTTTTACTTTCAAATTACAAAGTAGAAAAATTATAATTGTAACATTCAAAGTTTAAATTTATCACTCTGAAATGGTGACAATTCATTGTTTACTTGTTTACTATTGAAAATTGTTGTTTTTTTATTTAATTTCTAAATTGAATATGTTAAAAATAGAATATTTCATACTGAAATAATACTTCAATAAGATTTTGAAATTGAATAAAGGTGTTCATTTAAGAATCCATTAATTTGAAGTAATTTTTTAATTGAACATTGTTTATGAAGACTCAATCGAACGTTCACAGTTGTGTCACTGTTTTCAATTTTTTACTTTTCAATTTTGAAATTCACTTTCTTTTCGCCATTTTTCCTGTTCGCGAGTCTGGCCCTATTTAGAACAACTTTTTTTTAATAATAATTTTCGGTTCTAACTTCCGGGACAATCATTTTCTTCTTTTAACATATTTTCTACAAATCTTGTTGATAATTTTTTATTTTAAGAAACGTATGTAAAAATTATGATATTTTTCTTTAATAAAATTGTTGCAATGAAAACGTTTCGAAGAGGTTCTTTTTAATGTTTCAGGGAAAAAATGAATATTTATAGGTCGGCCAAGGTTTTTTTTTTAAATTTCACTTACGTCTAATTTTTTCTGGCTGTTTTTACTATAGTACAATTCAGGTTCTATTTTTGGGTGAAGAAAACCGTTCTATAGCTTGACAAAATATTCTTTATAAATCAATATTTTGCACAGAAAATTACCCTTAATGACCTTTAATTATAATTTTATAAATATGAAAAACCCACATTTCAATGTCTTCTATGGAAAACACAATCAATGTGTGACATAAAGAAAAGCGGAAACAACAAGATTCGATTTATCCAGGAACAAGCACTTTTAATAAAACTGACCTTGAGCGAACATTAAATATATTTTTTTTAAAGTTAACCAAAATCAGGCGCTATCTTCTTTAAAAAAATTGGTGAAGATGCCAAATTATCAAAAAAATAAATTCATAAAACATGAAAAAGCACTCTCTTAAATAGCTTTTTAAACTAAACCTTTGTTGTGTTCTTGCAGGCATTTCTAATTTTTAATAGGCCTACTTTCAAACTTATCCGAAGTTATACGATTTTCATTGCTCTAAAATAATGGTTCGAGTATTAAAAGATGTTCATTTCTAATTTTGTACCTTTATACGATTTTACTTTCTAACTAAATAATTTGAAATGGTTCGATCTGAAATTATCGAGCACTTTCAATTCAATCATTATTACATATTTAAATACCTTTAAATTTCGAATTATTCAATATACTGAAGAATACAAATTGCGCGAATTACGCAACTAAACCGTGCCCCACTTTTAATTTTTTTTGTCCACATGAAAAAAATAACGTTAAAAAAAATAGGAAATAATTTGAGAAAGTCACGCATATATTTTTTTGTTGTTGTAATTTTAAATACTTTGAGAACCAATATGCATGTAAGCGATATTGCCGATAAGAATATTCTTATCACGTGACATGGCGTTAATTTAGTCTCAGTTATTATGAAAAATATTATGAAAATATTATGATTGACTAAATTGGCCTTGCCACGTGATATACAGCCCGTTACAGTGCAGCACTTTACAAAAGGCAGGGGTGAATGCAAGAGGGGTTTTGGGGGTTCAACCCCCCCCCCTCTAATGTGAACAAACTTGTTTAATTTGAATTTTAACATTACCTAACATTTGAACGGATCACTTTAACCTTGCGTACAAATTTTTGTTACCTTTTAGTAAACACTGCTGCTGTGTCAATAGGCTGACAGTATTGCTATAATCTTCTTCATCTTCTTCTTCTTCTTATTATTATTATTATTATTATTATTATTATTATTATTATGCAATACTGTATCAACTCATACGCATGCAAAAATGTATGGTTGAGTAGAATATTCTTAACCACAGGAGATCGACCGACATTATCCGTTTGGCTCAATCGCAGGATTTCATTACCTACAGCTATTGTCTGACGTACTTAATCCCGTGGACTCAAAAGTATGGATGATAACCTACGGTTTATTACCACTAATTGGCCGGTTACAAGAACGACGTAGCCTTTTTCTTATAGAGGGGAAATAAGTAGTAAATTTTTTACGAAATACTGAAATTTTCTACCTAAAAAGACGAATTTTAAACAAAACAACAGTTGAAGTTTGAACCAAAAAGAACGACTTTTTAACAATATTATTGAGTTTTTAACCAATCAGTTGCATTTTTATGTAAGACAGATGCAATTTCTACTAAGACATCAATTTTTAATCCCAAGAACATGCTTGGGACGTTTTTAGGATGTCTTATGTTAGCCCAATCAACGTCTCTAAGATGTCCAATGTCCTAAAGATGACCTATAGACATCTTCAAGACCTAGACGTTCTCGGGAAATATTTTCTACTGGCATTAGACGTTTTAAGAGCATCCCTGGAATGTACAAAAAATATGTTAGAAAAGAGGTCTTAGGGATGTCCCAAAGACGTCTCTAGGACATCCTTAATTTTTTTGCCTACTGGGAATAGTTAAATTTTCGACCAAAAAGAATAA
>NC_046666.1:93472696-93501578 GCF_010883055.1 Belonocnema kinseyi
AGGGAGCTCTTCTTAATATTTTGACACCAAAATCATGTCGATACACCTTACCGACTGCGAGTAAAGCCACCCACGCTTTAACTTGACAGACTGTACAACATTGCGAAAAAATCTGGAAGCTCTTAAAACAATTTTGTATGCAGGATTTTACAAAAATGTTAGAAAAAATTGGAATCCGTTTAAAAGATATTTAAAAGTTCCGAAAAATTTCAAAAATCATTTTAAAAGATTTGAAATAATTTAAAAGAAAATTAATACCTTTGATGCTTTCAAAATTAAATGTTGAGTATTTATTTTGAAAAATGACATCATTTTAAGAGGAGGTATAAAAATATGAGACCTCTGAAAAAATTTCGAAAGCGATGAATGAAAAATCAACAAAAATGAAATCTCTGACGATCGAATTGCAAAATTTCAGACAGAAAATGTCCAAAGTAAAAAATCCCCGAATTATGGAGTTCCCGAATTTAAACATGAAGAAAAGAATTTTCGATCAATATTATTTATTTATTAAAAATACAATTATCAAATAATTTTATTAAATTATTGTTTGAATTTAAAAGAATAATAATTGTTAAAAATTTTTTTTAATACTATGTACATTATCAAATAAAATTTTTCATGCTGTAATATACATATTTTTTGAATCATTGTTTTTTTAATTTTAAAACATAATTTTTTAAACTCTAAACATTAAAAAAATGTATTTGATACAAATGTTCGATTATGGTATTTTAAATAAATGAATAATTTTTAAAGAACAACAATTTTTTCTATTGTTTAAATTCAGAAATTTTCTAGTTTGGATATTTTATAATTCAGCAATTTTCTGTGGGGAATTTTCGAATTCAGTAATATCTTAGGGCGCAGTCTCATGGACATAAATACGGAGGGGATCATAAATACGACATAAATCACGGAGGGGACCCCGAAGGGGAATTCAGTGAAAATCATTATACAAACAGACGTTTGATGGCGTTTATGAGGATTCTTTGACATTTACATTTGCTGCGACTTTTAAATTCGAATGAGAACTTTGAAAACTAGGCAACTGATAAGTGAATACATGAATAAGAAATACTAATAAATATCAGACAATTTCTTAATGATGTAACTTTTTTGTTGACTAGCGTGAGTTAATAATATTGTGTCTATGGAAGGACGGTGTTGATCTACTAGTCGTGATATGGTACTTAGTTTTTTATTATTAAAAAACAAGTTTTCACTTGGCGACACCAAGCCTCATCAGGGATACATATGGAAGTAATTACCTAGTGGAAAAGAATTTTTAAAGATAAGATATGTTCGTTAAAAATGTTAGGGAAAGATGTTCTATGTGATTATGTGTGTTATTCTACTTACATTTGTCGTTTTAATAATAATTTAAGATAAGAATTATCGGAGTTTCGTTATGTAACTGTCATATTAAGGTGAGGTTAAGAAAGACTTTTTTAAAATATGTATCATTGTTTTGTTAATAAGATAAAAGAAGTGTGATACTCCCTCCTGGACATGCAGTGCATTTTAGTGTTAAAAATAATTTAAATTGTGGACAGCACTGCTCCTCATCACCATGACTGCATGTCCAGGAGTGAGGTTATATTCGTTCTTATGTGGAGAGAGAGTATTCTATGTTCGATAGAGCCACCTATGTCGCAGCTTGAAAATTAAAGATATAGCGAGAAAATTTGATTTTATAACATAGAAAATATACATATTTTAAACGTTGTTAGTAGATAGAATTAAACTACGGTATATATCACTGAGGAAATCTGTGTCGGAACGTTTGTTGACAGAGTTTTGATGTTTCACAATTTGGAACATTTGACTTTTACATTTAGGATAAACAATTTTATTTATTTTTAACACTAAAATGCACTGCATGTCCAGGAGCGAGTATCACACTTCTTTTATCTTATTAACAAAACAATGATACATATTTTAAAAAAGTCTTTCTGAACCTCACCTTAATATTACAGTTACATAACGAAACTTCAATAATGCTTATCTTAAATTATTATTAAAACGACAAATGTAAGTAGAATAACACACATAATCACATAATCACATAGAACATCTTTTCCTAACTTTTTTAACGAACATATCTTATCTTTAAAAATTCTTTTCCACTAGGTAATTAGTTTTACTTCCATATGTATCCCTGATGAGGCTTGGTGTCACCAAGCGAAAGCTTGTTTTTTAATAATAAAAAACTAAGTACTATATCACGACTAGTAGATCAACACCGTCATTCCATCGACACAATATTAATATAAGACAATGTTGAAATAAAAAATTATCTATATAATTAATTTTCTATTGTAAAATATACCATTTCTATGGTTACAGATGTTTATAATCTCATTTTGATTTTGATTTAAATTAAATCATGTAAATTATTATTCAGTAACGAAAAATGAATATTAATATGACTGAAAAATAATAAGATGATGGTTTCTCAAATATTACACTCTTTTCAAATATTTCGGAAATATTTCAATGTGTTTAAAAAAATGGCAAATATTTCACGAAGATTTCAAATATTTCGCAAAGATTTTTGATAAATTTAAAATATTTTACAAAGACATCAATGATTTCCCAAGGATTTCAATAATTCAACAACTATTATTAAATATTTCAAAAAATTTTCAAAGGTTTCTTCGCAAATTTTTCCAAGGATTTCCCAAAGGTATAAAAGGTTTCACATATTTCGAAAAGATTTGGAATAGAATTAAAATATTTTACAAATACATCAATGATTTCCCAAAGATTTCAATAATTTTACAAATATTACCAAACATTTCAAAATTATTTCAAAAAGATTTCACAAAGATTAGAATGATTTTCAAAAGTTAAAAAAATGTCGCAAAGAATTTGTATGGATTAAAAAGATGTTACCAAGACTTAAATGATTTTCAAAAGACTTCATAAAGATTTCAATCATTTTTACCAATATGACCAAATATTTCAACAATATTTCAAAGATTTCAGTAATTTCACAAATGTTTCAAAAATATTTCAAAGATTTCCAGATTTCAGAAAGAACTCAATGATTTCCCAAACATTTGGAATATTTCGCAAAGATTTAAACAATTTCCAAAACATACCAAGTAATTCAAAAATATTTTTGAGACATTTGAAAGATTTCGAATATTTCGAAAAGATTTCAAAGATGTCACAGAGATTTCCAAAAGATTCAAAAATTTCGCAAAGGCATAAATGATTCCCAAAGATTTCAATAATTTCACAAATGTTTCAGAAATATTTCGAGAATTTCAAATATCGCGCAAAAATTTAAACAATTTCACAAATATTATTAAATATTCTTAAAATTTTCTAAATATTTTAAAAGAATTTCAATGATTTTCGAAAGATTTCACAAAGGCTTCAATGATTTCCCAAAGATATCAACAATTTAAAAAATATACCAAATATTTCAAAAATATTAAAAATATTTTATAAAGGTTTCAATGACTTTCCAAAGATTGAAATATTTCACAAAGATTTCACAAACATTGAAATAATTTCCTAAAGATATCTCGAAGATTTAACAGGTTTCGCAAAGATTTTGGATAGATATAAAGGTTTTCATAGACTCTAATGATTTTTTAAAGATTGCAAAAATTACAATTTTAAGATTTTAAAAAGATTTCAATTAATACCTAAATATTTCAAGGATTTTAAATATTTCATAAAGATTTCGGATAGATGTAAAAGATTTCATTAAGATTTCAATGCTTTCCCAAAGATTTAAATAATTTGAAACATATTAGAAAATATTTATAAACTTTTAAAAATATTTCACAAATATTTCGGGTAGATTATTAATATTTCACAGAGAGATACATTATTTTCAAAATATTTTAGGTAGATTTTTTCAGAAACTAAAACAACCTGATGAATTTGATCATTCGATTTCAGAGGGGGGCAAGTCAATACTTTGCTCGCCCCTGATCGATTCCTGGTAGATTTCTGGATAATAATATTCTAATATTGTTAAAAGTTCTGTGACAGTTTAATCTACGCAATAAAAGTATAAGCCTTTTTTAGAACAAGATTATTGTTTCTATTGTCCAAAACTCTTATTCATTGTATTAGTAAAAGAAGATTAAATAATTATTACAAAACGCCACCTAACGTCAATTTGATTTACAGATCAATACAAAATTCGCAAACAGAAACCTATCTGTCAGTTATTTCAAAAGCGTCTAGTCATCTAGTAATTTTTTCGGTAAAATGAGTTTTATGGTAAAATGAAATTTTGGTAATTTTTTCATTGGTAAAAAATATTCCACTATTCTACTACTCTATCTTCATCAGACTGCATCCTAACTGTAGGGAATTTTATTTTTCGTCAACTTTTCAATTCGAAAGTTTTATATTTCGGCATTTTTATAATTTCCGGAATTTTATTGTTCAGGAATTTTGCAATTCACGAATTTTACAGTGTCGGGAATTTTATTTTTCGGTATTTTTCAGTTGCTTCTTCCGAAAAATAAAATTCCCACCACTGTAAAAATTCTCGCAATTTTGGACAATTTATAATAATACTGAATTTGAGAATTCTCGACAGAATTTTGTTGTTGTTGAAAAAGTGCATTGTATTCTTTTTAATTAAAAAAAATTTTTTTTTTAAATTCGCTCTAAATCAGTGCTGAATTGAATCCTACAAATTTTGTTTTGTTTGAAGCGCACGTGTTTTTAAATTTATTTTTGCATAACATTTGTAAACGATTATTTTAATTTTAAATTAAAACAATAATTTAACCAATTAAACATTAAACAAAGTTTCTATAATTAAAATATTTGATTATTGTATATTTAATAAATAAGTAATATTAATTAAAACATTATTTTCTCAATTGCTACAATTCGGGAATTTCCTAGTTTTTATGTTTTGTAATTGGACAGCTTGCGGTCTGGAATTTTATTATTAGGGAATTTTCAAGTTCAATAATATTTTAAACTGTCCAGAATTTTATTATTCTGGAATTTTTTAATTCGGGATTTTCATATTTCGGCATTTTATAATTTCAGGAAGTCCACAATGTCGGGAATTGTATTAGTCGAGATTTTTCAGTCCTAAAAATATTTCAAAACATTTTAAAAGATTGATAAAATTGTAAAAGAAAATCTGGAAGATTTTGAGGCAATTTTTTCGAATTTTACAAAAATTTTACGATAAAATTTAAATGATTTGCATTTTAAAACGTATACCATATAACTTACGTAAGTATTTCAAGTAAGCTGTATCAATTATAATATTTTACAGTTTATTTTAAAATATATTTTATGGAACATGATATATTTTATGAACGCACCAGTGAAATTCTGTTTGTCTAATGATGCCAATGCGAAACGTAATCTGGCTTATAACTGCTGGCTTAACATCTAAAAACCGAAAGAACAATTTTAAATTATTATAAATTATAAATAATAGCAAAGAACTATATATAGATATTGCACTTAAAGTTTTATCAGTTTGAATAAAAATATAATATTAGAGAGTGAAAAAATTATAACTTATAAAAGAATACAAATTAGAAGAAATAATTTTAAAATTAGAAGATAATATATGAAACCGAAATAAAAAATACGCATGGCCTTTTATCTCTGGCATCTAATAAAGTAACCATGTTTTGCAAATTTATAAATGTGAAAAAATTCAATTTAAAAGGTTCATGTACGAGCTAAGTTACCATAAGTGCGCATCGAGGGACCTACTGAGATAAGGGTGCTATATACGGGTTGCGGTATGTAGAGGGGAACTGACAATTTTCGCCGGACGCGCCGTCTACATTTATCGGGGGTAACTAAGCCCGCACCGCATCTACGTTTATAATATCTTTGTCAGGAGTAACAGATTTTGTAGTACCCTACCGAAAGAAATCTCTGAGTTTTTTTTAGCGAAATAGCTTGACCCATTTGAGTCTATAAACAAAGTCGATTTGAAACAAAATAGTCTCGGAGATAGTTTGAGAGATTCGGGTCCTCTTCAAGATCCTTTTAGTGGTCGTTTTAAGAGTGGTGCGACGGTAATATAATGTTCCTTTTGTATTCGTCACGTACCGGGCGGGCAGAGTTATTTACAGTAGTTGGTCGTGGCTAATTCGCTCTCCCTTCTTAAATTTCTCTTCAAATTATTAAAACTTTTTTTAAATTGATGAATTTTTTCATTATACTTATTTATAATTATAACTTATATACTGATATACAATTTTCTAGTTGAATTAAAAAATGTTGCCTTTTTTGCGTATCTCATTCCATTTACGAGAAACGTTCTATTCATTCCCATTTTAAGCATTAAAAAAAAGTTAGATATCTGAAGTCATCGAAACCCGTAGATTCCGATTTATTATGTTTTAGGCTGTTAACTATGAAATTAAGAAAAAATCTACTTCTACATTTTAATCCGAAAGCTTAACAAAGGACACTTGAGTGTCGGCTACTCTCTTGAGATAGCCTCTCTGCTTGTTATTTATGATCGTATTCTTATTTCAATTTCGGAAACGATATTTTAAAGCCTTTAGACCAGTGGTCGGCACGCTCTTGCCCAGGGAAGGGTACCCTGCCCTGGCTGCTCTACGACCTACTTTCAGAGCAGTACTGAAAATTTGAGAAGTATTTAGTATTAAATTGACTGTCAATCTGATGTTTCTTGATTATAAACTACTTCAAATTTTTAACTTTTGTAGGCAAGTAATATATCATTGGAATCGGAAAAATTCGTAGATGCTGATAATGCTATTTTCAAATCGCTAATTGAAAAATTGAAAGTTTTAAATTTTCCTTACTTAGACATTCCTGTGGACAAAAGACCCTTGCTGGAGGAAGCTCGCTCACACTAAGGTACATGAATAGACCGAAAAGTAGTAGAAAAAATTAAGTCGGGTGGAGCCTGACCATACCTGAAAATTAAGCAAAAAGTTTTCCGACCACTGCTTTAGACCATTTAAACGAGCTTCCTGGACCTTTAAAAATATCTACCTGAGTGCCTGCGGAGAATTTCTCTAAGCTTCTTTGACCTAAAGAATTTTTAGTATATACTCAAAGATTCTTTTCGGTAGGGTAATAGCAACTTTCGACAATTTACTCAGGCTTTGCTGAGCACATACGGGAAATTGATTAATTTATGAGTGAGAAACTTTTTCTTCGCCTACGATTTCCGTAGAAATACCGTACGAATTTTCCATAGAAATGAAGAGCGTAAAATTTCATTCATTATGAAGCTGTAAAGCGGGAACGTATGAGAAAGATTATTCTAGCTTTACCAACGCTTTTTCCTAAAATAGAATAGTATCGTAGACTCAGAAGAGATAGCACTCCCTCCCTTTCTAAGAAAAGGGATATCGCCTGTACTCTGGATTCCAAGGACCGACCCTGCAGGGCCTGGGGACAGATTTATTCCTTGTTTGGCTGCTACGGCTGCAACTTGTGTTTCAATTAATAAACTATCTGACCAGGTATACGAATCTGTGTCAGGACAACATTAAAATAAAGTGACTTTTCATTCAGACCATCACAAAGCGCGATTGCCACGGCTTCAATGGTGCAAGCAAGTTGTTGTTCATTTGGAAAAATGTCGGGCGACGCAGAAAGACGACGACATGGATAGACGCCCCGAGACATTCAATAGAGAAGGACGGAACGAAAACAGATTTTTTCTCGCTCATCCTTACCTCTGCCTGTCGCATTCGAGTGACGTTTTAGACAGGATTCCGTTGAAAATTTATACAGAAAAAAACGTTCATTTGGAATCTTCATGACATCTTTATTAAGCCTGACTGAATTTTGAAACCCTCATGACTTTTGAAACCTTTATTAAAATTATTGTATTTTCCAGTTACTGTAGTAGTAGTAGTGGAAGCTTCTAATGTGTCCCCTAAGGGTTTACATTATTCTTACACCTTCTCTATTCCTTTACACAACCCTCCACACACTTACTTGGTGGTGGAAGGGGGACCTACAGTTTAAGGTGGGTTCCGAACCACCAAAAGCAACAGCCTTAAGTACTTAGAGAAAACCTTTTTCTCTAGAGGTACCGGTCCCACGACTCTCCGGAGATGAACAACTCCCTTGCTAGGCTGAGTGTTCACCGCATGGGCCACCGAGACTCTTCCAGAGTGCGAGGCGGGAATCGAACCCGCAAGCCGAAGGAGTGGGTCCAAAGCCTACGCTTTAGCCCCCACGACCATCGTCCCACTTATTTTCCAGTTACTGAGTTGTATTCAATTAATCAATTAAATTAAATTAAATTCTTAATATCATGAATGGAATTATTATAGATTAAAATAATTATTTATTATTGATATTTATTGAATTATAAATACTATTAAGTGCATTATAAATTAAATTAATAATTAAACTTAATTAATTGATTTAATTAAAGTCCAATTATTATTGAGTTATAATTATTAAATTTTCACGTATAAGGAATTAAGGGCCTATTTAGGCCTGATTTAATGCCCTATTGCCAAATTTGATGCTGCGTATTTTTTTTAATAATCTGTAGCCCAGCTAGCTTAACGTTAAACTAGCAGGACCACGCATAGAAAAAAATGACTTGGAAAATATTTCTTCCCATTATAATTAAGGCTTCTTTTAAGACTGATCTAATGCCCTATTGCCAAATTTGATGCTCGCATTTTTTTTTTTAATTCGTGGTCCTGCTAGCTTAACGTTAAGTTAGTAGGACCACAGACTTCTGAAAAAAATGCGGAGCATCAAATTTGGCAATAGGGCAATAAATTAGGCCTAAATGAGCCCTAAATTATTGTACAACGAAATATTGCCCAAGTCATTTTTTCCATGAGTGGTCCTTCTACTTTATCGCTGAGCTAGCAGGACCACAGGTGTTTAAAAAAAATTCACAGCATCTAATTTGGCAATTGGGCATTAAATTAGCCCTAAATGAGCCCTAGATTCTCTATAGGTTGAAATTTAATAATTAAAACTCAATAACAATTGGACTTTAATTAAATCACTTAATTAACTCAGTTTAATTATTAATTGAATTAATAATGCAATCAATAGTATTTATAATTCAATAAAATATAAATATCTCTATTTTCAATGGCTCGTGGCGCCGATCCGTGTAGTTGTCTTGCTGCGCCGCGCGACATTTTTTAAAGCTAGCAACAACTGGTTTGAACCATCGGAGCCGTGGAAACCGCGTTCCATAATGATTAGATTTTACGCTCTTAGTTCCTCTGCAAAATTCGTCATTTAACTCGATAGTTGCGAAAAGTTCAAACGGTAGTCAGCATTTTGAACTGGCAACTGAGATTCAGCACAGGTTACACTATGGCAACCCACTGCTATATTGAACCAGTGACTATCTGAACAGTTAAGAAATTCACTTAAAACATTTAATATTAACGTTCATTTCAAAAATACAAATACTTTAGATAATTATTTGTCGATAACGAAAGACAGAGATTCCACTGAAAATTTATCTGGTGTTACTTATTTCGTTAACTGTAAATGTTGTAATAAAGCTTATATAAGTGAAACTGGCACCCTTTATGTTCCATTCCTGTAACGCGTGTCTCATTCTAATGATGTAACAGTTCTATCACTTTGTTCTCTATTTGTTACATTACAGAATCACAGAACTGTTACATATCCTTACAGCAAAATCCTTACAGAACAGTGTGACCTTTATGTTCCGCTCTTGGAACATGTGTGCCATTCTAGTAACATAACAGCTCTATCAATCTGTTCTATATTAGTTACATTACAGAAGTACAGAACTGTTACATATCCTTACAGTAACAGCGTTGCAGAACAGTGAGACCTTTCTGTTTCGTTCTTGGAACATGTGTCACATTTTAATGATATAATAGCTCTTCCACTTTGTTATATGTTAGTTACATAACATAATTCCAGAACTGTTACCTATCCTTACCGTAACAGTTTTACAGAACGGTGTGACCTGTATGTTTTATTTCTGTAACACTTGTAACATTCTAGTAATGTAACAGTTCTATCACTCTGTTCTATATTAGTTACATTACATAATTTCCGAACTGTTACATACCCTTACAGTTAATTCGTTACAGAACAGTGGGCTTAAAAGGACCCCATAGTTCATATCTAGTCCCTTGACCAGCTCGTTGGGAGACCTATTGTTCTGCCCGAGTCGAATCCCGACAGTACAGTCTTCTTCAAACTACCGTGCCACAGTGAGCATGGATGCAAACCGTGGAGCAAATAGTATCAGACACAATGAGCAGAGCAAAGTAGTGTTAAAAATTTGATCAGTTGTAAATCGAGACTTGAAGCAATCAAAAACATGGGTGAGAACAATGAATAAATGATATATTTATTAAATATCCCGGTGGGTACAAAATTTTAGAATGTAATTGGACCGTCTTAAAAACGTTTCTTGGACGTACAAGTCAAAATACGTCATTGGAACTTTTTAAAAAACTGTCCTAAGTTAGACCAAATAATATTCTAAAAATGTTTTATGTTGGAAATACGTCTTTAAAACGTCTCTGGAACATTGTATGTTGATGGAACCTTATATGGACTGACTTATGACATTTTTCAGTCGTTTTAAAGATGTTCTTTAAAGTTTGTACCTACTGGCATAACCTGTATAACAAGCAAAATGCAAATTTTCTTTAATTCACAGTCAATTAATCTTAATATTTTTTTTCTACTTCATGTTATTGGAGGAAAATACACCAATAAAAGCAAGATCCTGCCAACTTGACACGTGACAAGTTGTTTCTAGCCTTCAGTTTTTTAACCATATAAATATTCTTTTCCACTTAACGAAGAATTTTTTTATTGTTCTCACTCATTTTTTTTTTTGGTTTCTGTTACTTTTTTATTTTTTCAGGATTCACAGCAAACTTGAATCTTATAAAAGCTATAAGGCTGAAGTTGAAATTGATCAAATTTTAACATTTCTTTGCTCTGGACTTCAAGTATGAATTTAAAATTGATCAAATTTTAACACTGCTTTTCTCTGCACTTAAAGTCTGAATTTAAAATTGTTCAACACTCCTTTGCTCTGAACTGTCTTTTCTTTCTCTTTCTAATTGCACCTGCTACTGCTTGTTCTATGGTTCGCATCCATGTTCGCTGTAGCACTGTAGCTTATAGAAGACTGTACTGTTGGGACACCACTCGGACGGAAAAATAGGCCCCCAACGAGCAGGTCAAGAGGCTAGATACGAACTAGGGAGTCCCTTTAAGTCAGACAGTGATCTTTCTCTTCTGTTCTCGAAACACGTGTGCCATTGTTGTGACATAACAGTTATATTACTCTGTTCTACAATAGTTACATTACATAATTATAGAAACATATCGTATTGGTAAATACGATATGATACACTTAGGACCCCATAAGTAATGCATTGCGAGTACCTGATACAAAAGTAGTAAGCGGTTAGGTCTCGGACATGAGAAAAATTCATTGGACATAAATGTATTTTCGTAAATAATCTGAGAATTTTGAAAAAGAATTGACAAACTGGATATGACAAGTCAAAAACCGTTCATAACTTTTTTTCGGTAAATAATTACAGAAGTATTATGAGTGATTGGCTAAAGTTTCAACAAAGCGCTCACGAGCTTGCCCGACAAATATGGGAACTAGGACGTAGGTTCGTCTTCACGTAGGCCGCACGCACTCTCGCCGACACGCTCGGTGCGAACGAGCACGCGTATGTGTGGTTTTAGTTCGTCGAAGGAGTGGCTAGAAGTTTTATTAAAGCTACATTGTTTAGCCTCGATGGCTGCGCGTGTTTACGCATTCATGGTTTATGTTTAGAAACTGTCGAGTCAGCAGTTTGAGGGTTCAAATCCTCAGAGTTTTGCAAATCTATAAATAAATATAAACTTAATCGCACACATACAGTTTTTCCTTTTTTTTTTTATTTGAGACTAAAATTTTCAGAAACTGTTCGTAGGAAATTCGAACTGTTCTTAAAAAAGTTCCAAATTTATCCATACATTTTCCATAGGAATAAGGATTTAATGTTTCATTCTTTGCATCCTGTATCCGAGACCTAGCTACAATTTAAAATTAAATTTTACTTTTTTTTAAAAAAACATCTTCACATTCTCCTTTCTTTATATATTTAAAAAGTTTACAAAACTATGCAAAAGTACTAGAAAATTAAGAAATTTCAAGTGCAAAAATGCTTAAATAACCTTTTGTGACAAAAATCGATTTTCTGTAATACAAAAATTTCCATAAAATGACAAGTTTTTAATGTATCAGATTCTTTTTTCATACTTTTTTATGTATGTCAGTTTCAAGTTTGGAATAACTTTTCCAAAACTACAATTTAAAATATGTAAAACAAATAGCTATGCAAGCACATTGGCTACAAATCACAACTTCTTTCAATTTTCATTTTATTTTGCACAATGCACATTGTAAAAAATAATTGTTTATCAAAAATATATCATTTTTTATCCAGGTACTCAACATTTTCATCCAATTAATTTAATTGCGATTATTCACTAACAGCCTCCTCACAGACTATTAGAGAAGCAATTTTTGTACTTGTGGAACTTTCGATAAAATACAACCTAATACGTAGCAAATAGAAGCACCTTGAAAGATTAATTGCTTAAGCGGGTTTTTTAAAACCTGAATTACTTAGTTCCGATTTGCCATTCAAATTCCTAATAAAAACTCTTAGAAAAGCTATTCTGTACAGAATAGCTTGGGCAGAACCCAATAGGTGCCTCATAGAGCACTTTGAAAGCATTATTTTGAGTTTTAACATCCCATTAATTAAAATCCAAGTTTCTATGCAAATTTCTAACAGAACCTCTTAGAGAAGCAATTTTGTACTTGTGCCATCCGTGAGAAAGCAGTACCTACTAGGTACCTCGTATAACTACTTTGGAAGAATTATCTTGAGTTTCAAACTAATTAATTTATTTTTGATTAGCCATTCAAATTTCTAATAGTACCCGCTAGAGTAGTAGTTTTGAGCTTGTGTCATTCGTGAAAAATCAGAACCTAATAGAATCCCTTTAGGGCCACTTACAATGCAGATCTACGAATTTTAGTTCGATAAATTGAATGCACCTTCAACATTAAAAACCTCACAGAGTCGCATAGAGTAGCATCTTGTAATTCGTAATATTCCCAGTCGTATTTTAAAAGCACACTAATGCCTAATAGAGCCTATTGGAAAAAAATTCAAGTTAGTTTTAATCCCAGTAGCCGTGTAAGTGCCGAATACCAGCCATTAAAAACCAAATTCAAATAAAAAGGCCCTTAAGAACCTCTTAAGACCACATAGAACGCTATCTGCATCCTATGCGGGTTTAAACAGTTTCTGTTGATAACCTATTAGGCATGTTTACTAGGATACTTTCCAATCTTCTATTCTAGCTCTGGGGAACGGTAACGTCAAGCGTGTCGAGTAGACGCGTTCTGAATTTCTCCTCGTATTTTTATGTGTAATCGTGTCTATCGATATACCGGGAATATTAGTAGGAGGCAAGTTATTGTAGGAGCTGATGTACCGTGTTTGACATTGTGGTGATTCAGGACAAGACCCGTACAATTTAGATTAAAGAGCAAAAGATTCGGCCTAATTTAATTTTGAGCTAAACTTTCGAACCAGGATTTAGTTTAGTGAGCATAAATGTCGGAAACTTCTTTATCAGCTAAGCAGTTTGAACAGCTGGTGCTCCTGATCTCCAATATGGAGGCTTCAGTGAATGGCCTGAACAACAAAGTGCGATTAGTTGACTCTCGAAGGATCAAGAGGATCCTGAAAAAATAACCTCTGGTTCTGTGATATTTCGGATAGCCAGGAAAAAGACAGGGAGCAATGCATCCTAGAACTAATTAACAACAAACTTTAACTTGCATAAGCCCAGGCCAATTTTTATTCAATGCAACTCTCTCAGACTCATATTTGAAATCCTAAAAAGCTTTAAAAAACTAAATGATTCCTCTATTTCTGTCTCCGAAAACTTCTCTAAACGAGTGTAAAAAGATCGTAGAATCCTTCTTCCTTGCCTTAATAAAGATAGAAAAAAAGTAGCAAGGCTACTCTAAGCTATGATAAACTAATTATTGATGCAAAGAGATTCGGTGCAATCGATGTCTTAGATATTGAAGATAATGAGTTAGAGGTCGAGAAAAGTCGATCGGATACACCAGTGGCATGGAATTCGCGGATACCCAATACCAAATCACAATCAAAAAGGAAAATATCGCCAGGTCAGGTTCAGGTTTTTCAAAAGGAAAAAAGTGGTCTCAACGCCCTCAGAGCTCCTAGATTCTGTGAAGTCGCTACGAACGGATTACTACACTACTACACGACTAAGCATCAGTGTTTTAGTTTGGAATTGTCATGGAATTGCGAATTTCTTAAAAGGTAATTTTAAAGTAATCAAACTACTAATAAATGGGCTTGTTGAAACTTAACATCTACATGACATATTTAGTAATGTTCCGGATCATTTACGAAAAATTTATGATTTTACGTAACCGGCAGTTAGAGACAATTCAACCGGAAGATTTAGAGGAGGGTTAGCTCTCTTTATTAGCAAATGTTTTAAAGAGGCCTCGATTATCGAAAAAACGGAAGAATGGTTATTTGTAGAAGCTAAATTTAATCACATACATTTGTTAATACTAGAAGGGCCGGAGGGTCCAATTTGGACCTTTTTGAGATTCAAAACGCTAATGCCCCCTTAAAAGTTTTTTTTGGGGCGCTAACGTTTTATGACTTTTCCTATGATTGGATACTCAGTATCTATGCGAAATTACCTGAAACTATGAAAATGTGGCTGGGGTCCAATTTGGACCCTCCGGCCTTCTAGATATGCAATTTTTAAAAAATTTAAGAATCATATGTTTTTAATTTATGGTGATTTTAATTGTCTATTAGGCAATTATAGTCAAGCTGCTAGTAGAATCTAACTCTATGATATTGCTGTAGACCTATAGCGCTAGTCAATTCAGTAAAAAAGATTTTTACTCAAATTTCACAAGCTAGACTACTGGAATGGGAAAAACAATGTTATTTAATCCCTGAAGCGCAGGCAGGTTTTCGCAGTGGTAGGGGACGTATTGACCATTTCTTTTCTCTTGCATCAATCTCTCAAATTTATTTGCAAAAATCAAAACGGCATTTTTTTGCAATCTTCGTTGACTTTAAAAATGTAAGCATTTCAGTTAGAGTTGATAGTGAGTACACTAAATGTATTGCTGCTACGGGGACCTGCTGCAAGGCAAAATTTTGAGTCCTACAGTATTGAATTATCTTCTAGAAGATATTGAACTATTCTTCAGGGATAGAGTTTTTTTGGGACTTAGAATCCTGGGGAATGTAGACATTTTAAGTCTGTTGTATGATTCTGGCGGATACACTGGCAGATGCAAACAGGAAGATACTGGTATTGAGAGAGCACTGATCTTCGAACAAGGTGACGGTTAATATAGACAAAACAAAGGTAATTATTTTCAAGCGAGGTACGATTGATAAAAAAACTACAAAGATAAATTATGCAGGTAAACTCTTAGAAATTCTGAGTTATTTTAACTATCTCGGTCTAGCCTTTAGTAGAACAGGACTTTTCTCAAAAGCTTCTGACTCAGCAGTAAGTAGGGGAAAAATTGTAAACGCCTTTGTTTTGAAAATCATTGCCAGAACTAAATATGAAGATTTGACAGCAATAGTGAAAATTTTCAGCTCGCTATACTTAAACGTCTAGCTCTACGCGGCACAAGTCTGTGGCCCGTTATATCTAGAAAAAGTAGAAAAAATCCATACTCAATTTTACAAAGCCCTGTTTAATCTGCCAAGAGGTACGCCTGCATTTGCAATTGAGTTAGAATTCGGCCTCCTGCATGTTACAGTCTTAGTTTTAAGAATATCGTTAAATTGCTGGCTGAAAATGTTAAAAATGGCTGGTGAGAGGTTACTAAAGAGCTGTATGTGACGTTTAATTTTGAACAGGCACACTAAGGATTTGAAATATAGATGGGTAACTTAGATTAATGCAATACTTGTACATGCACGTATTTTTATTGACTGAGACAATCGAAACGCAGACTGTTTGGATGATCAAATCCCAGACTTCATTGAATTATATACAAACTTCTTACATGAACAGGACATTGAACGCTTAGAAATCGCCAAATTTAATGCTTACTACAAATCCTGCTTACCCGATAAGAAGCGAAGGATTCAGAAAAATTCAGAATCTAAATTCCGAATAATACGTGAATTTTCCTCCGTCGAAAGTTCCACCAAGGAGTAGAAAAAAAGCAAAATCTATTTTTTTTTAATCGATTGAGAGAAGTTTAATGGAAGCGTATTGAGGGGAATTATAAATTCAAGAAATGTTCAGAAACAATAAAAAGACAGGGAATAATGTCACTTTAAAGATGAACAACCTAGTGCTTTTCATCGATTAGTTATAACTATGAAATAATTACACAGGCCCACAAAAAAAAGTTGTCTGCACGAGACAAGTAATTAGGCTACCCTTTTGGATTTTGAGCTGCTGAATCCGAATATGGCCTCAGAATTTGTCCTACACGTCTCAGCTTTTCCCTAGATGCAAAAAATAGGGAAAAGCTTTGGGATTTTCTAATCACACAGGCCATACAAAAAATTTGTCTGCACGAGACAAGTGACTAGGCTACTTTTATGTATTTTGAGCCGCCTAATCCAAATATGGCCTCAGAATTTGACCTACACGTCTCAGTTTTTCCCTAAATGCAAAAAATAGGGAAAAGCTTGGAGATTTTATAGTCAAATAGGCCACACAAAAAAATCGTCTGCAAGAGACAAGTGACTAGGATACTTTTATGGATTTTAAGCCGCTAGATCCTAATATAGCCTTCGAATTTGTCCTACATGTCTCAGTTTTTCCCTAGATGCAAAAAATAGGGAAAAGCTTGGGGATTTTCTAGTCAGACAGGCCATACAAAAAATTTTTCTGCACGAGACAAGTGACTAGGCTACTCTTATAGATTTTGAGCCTCTAAATCAAAATATGGCCTTAAATGTGTAGGAGAAATTCTGAGGCCAGATTTGGATTCGGCAGCTCAACATCAAAAAGAGTGACCTAGTGACTTTTCTCGTGCTGACAAATATTTTGTATTGCCTGTGTGACTAGAAAATCTGTAGGGTTTTCCCTAATTTTTGCATCTAGGGGAAAACTGGGACGTGTAGGACAAATTCTCAGGCCATATTCGGATTTAGAGGCCCAAAATCCATAAGGGTAGCCTAGTCACTTGTTTCGCGCAGACAACTTTTTTTGTGGGCCTGCGTTATGTTAATAGAAATAATTTGTAGTTTTGTCAAACAATATTTTTATAATTCTGCTTAAGGATAAATTAATTTTGTTGACCTTGCAGAAAATTATTAAATGAATTTATTATTAATTTTATTATTAAATCTATAATTTGTTTAAACAATATAATGTATTATAATTAAAATTACACAACCGTTATGGCAGACAAAAAATTTTAATTTCCATACTTATATTCCACAAAAACGAACAGAAAGTATGCATGTGCATATATTTTGTGGACAGATTAGAGGGAATTAAATGAGTCGAAAATATAGCATGTAAGTATGGAATTAAAAATAACTATGAGAGGTGTATCTACTGATCGGGTTAAGAGGAATTAAAAAAGTGGAAAATATATTCGACTGTATGGAATACAAGACAAGTGTCAATCGTTAAGGATACAAAAGGAACTGGTTTTGGAGATAAATCTATTCTTTCGTTGGGCGCTTCTCCCGATGGAAAATTAGCACATTCAAAAAAATTAAAGAGTGGTCACTCTTTCGTTTTAATCTAAAAATATTAATTTTTTTGAATTCTTCTCTTCTTACCGGGTAAGTTATAATCTTCAAATTGAAAAAGACCTTCTACTCAACTTTCCATTTTACTCTAAATTTACGCTGGAGCAAATTAGACTGTCCTCTAAAAATATTCTTAAATTTACAACGAAAGCACAAACTACGATTATAGACCCATGGCAATACTGTTCCCTATGTAATCTGCATGAAAATCAAGATCTGCTATACATTTTCTGCAAGTACCCTTTTTATGCACTGATTAGACTACACTACCTTTCTCTGATAAATAGCGAAAACAAGCAAAGCTACTTAATTGCATTATTCGAAAGCGAAGCTAATAAAATTATTGAAAATATCTTGCACTACATAATAGAAATGATTAAAATTAGAGCCTTCGACATCAACGATTAGAATTAATCAGCTGATTGTATAAATAAATTCTGTACATGCTTATTTTTTATCTTATTTGACTAATTGTTAATGTCTAACCATGTATCGTTCCCTTGCTATAGGATCTGGTATTCTCATAAGCAGTAAACATACATAAAATCTTCTATTTTAGCTCTTGAAGTTTGATCCTACTGAGGGTTATGACTCATGTGTCGCACCCTCATTCGTATAATTCAACTCTGAGCCCGGAAAAAACCCTCATTAGGTTCTCTGCGATTTCATTTGTCGTCTCAACTCTAGGATTCCACCATGGTGCATCCCTGTCTGTTTTTTTTAATACGAAAAGGACAATTGTCTTCATACCGTTTTGTAGGATATGGAAATAAAATGATATTTGTTTGATAGACCTGCTTCTGCCCGGTATAGCGTCCAGTCCATGAGTCAGTTCCTGAAGTGTTTCCATACCTTCGGAAACAACTTCGGTAAAAAGGCTTGCATTTAGAAGTATTGAAAAGTTGCAAGCATCCAGTGGTAACGTGACAAATTTTGAATACTTCTGGGTTCCCTTTTTGTCCAACTGTTTTGAATCTCCATAAAACTAGAAGTTATATCTTAAACTGAATCCCTTTCTGTACCCAGCGGGGTCAATATTTTTCTAAAAACTTTCGGGTACCACAAAGCAATCAAAGATAGGCCAATTTTAATCCCTTTTAATTTAGCACATGTCGCTATTTCCATTTAATTTTTTTTCGAATTATAATATGGTAAAAAACTTGTTCAAACATAGCATCGGTCATTTTTCGATGTCAGGATTAATTTCCACACAGATAACTGTGGTGAAAAGTAATTTTTTGAAATTTTTATTGTCATTTTGTATTTTTGTGATCGATAATATTTTAATAGCGCGAATGTTTTCCGACAGAGAGATGTATTGTTGTTTACAATCCCACTAGATGTTGCAAATTTCATTCTTATGGAGCATGTTCTAGTGCTTCAAACGGTAAATGTGTTTTTAATGTATTTGAGGTTACATTTAGCAGCTCAGTTCGGCTTTGAAAGGGTTTGGAATCTCATTGTTTTCGTCGCCTCATAAGTATAAAAAAAACGAACTACAGAAAAGGCATTCTTCGAAATTCAAAATTTTCAAACCCTTTTAATGCAAGCCTTCTTACCGGGTCAGGTCTGTCAGTTGTAAATAAGAAGCATATCTATCAATGATCCGATGGGAACTTATTCAAAGATACGTGTAATCCCTTGAACACTTCGCTAAAACTTATCAAACATAAGGTCATATCTATTACCTTGCTGCATCTAGATGTCACGGAATTAAATCTATTACCTCGATTCAATAATGTCATACCAGTCTTTAAGAGGTAATCTTATAAAGACTTATCCCTGTGGTTGGTGTATTTACAAGTCAAATGATATGCCTTAACATCACATGTGATGAGGATCGGTCATCCTTCAATGCAGCAGAAGTCCACCAGATTTATCCATTACTCAGATCGTGGTGAGCCGTGGGAGTCAAATTGTAGATATGCTGAGCAAATCACCTTAGGTCGGCGTCTGCCTCCTAAATGGTACTTGATCTTTATTGCCGCCAAGTCTCTGGAAAATAACTTTAGTGATACAATAAATTAAATATTGCGTCTAACATTAAATGCAGCCCTAGGTGTTTCTACGGAGATATCATTAATGACTTATTCGCTCTTGGTGCTTACGCCTCTAACTTTCGCCTTGTGAGTCCAAGGTTCTTGTATTAAGTCAAAAGCCATTTGTTCCGTAGTCAAACGTCTGCTTAAGATAGAAGACGCTCCTTTAGTGTAGTAAGGTTTTATCTGGTTAAAATCCACACTAAAAGGAGGACATGTAGTGTTCATTTTAACTTCTATTTGTCTCATCCACACCTTTCAAAAACATATCCGGTGTTCTTTCTTTGGGTGTTACTTTAGTTTTTGAGAAGATCTTCATATCGGTCCTCTTAAAACCATAGTCCCTAGCGGACCGAGTGAATGGAAAGGATACTCTACAGCGTATCCTTATAGTATCTGCATAGTATCTCTTCTCTAACATGCAAAAAAACTCAATAAAACAGCGAGATGGGCATTTAACTTGTTGCAATTCGGATTCTCCGTTAAAGTTTCCATTAAAATGTGACGGAGCAATTGTAATAGTTTTTTTAAGCGTTAAAAACTTAAAAAAATTATATTACCTATCATTCACATGGGCAAAAGGCAGCTTCAATCACATCTTTTTTTTTGTAGCAGTTGATAGGCGTTATCCGTCGGTAACTAAGAATTTTGGCTGATTGCTATGGAAACCTGAGAAAACAAGGCTGCGACGCAAGTGGCAACATATTACTAAAGCGATTATGCTTGCGCTTGAAGTCACTATCAGCAGAAGTTAATGACATTTTTAAAACGTTTAACGCTTCAAAAATACTATTGAAATTAATCCATGACATTCTAATGGAGGAAAATTTAATGTAGAATCCGAATTGCAACAAGTTAAATTCCCATCTTGCTGTTTTCTTTGAGTTATAATTGCATGATACGGAAGAGATACTATGTGGATACTATAAGGATACGCTGTAGAGTATCCTTTCCGTTCACTCGGTCCGCTAGGATGGAGAACTGCTGTCGATTTTGACAGCGAAAAGCTTCCATCCTTCCGTTTTCGTGGTTAAGTTTTGAATTGCTATCATCTTAAGTACTAGTATTGGTTTCACGGATTCACCAGGAATCCACGTCAGCAGCTTTACTAGCCTTAGTAGGTCTTGGCTGTCGATCATTTTGATTTTATAGCTCCCGTCCAAGGTTGTGAAATATCAGACAACAGCTTTAATAAGCCAAGTTCGGTTAACTTCCCTCTATCAGATGACGATAGAAATATCATTTTTGAAGCAGCAATCTTCAAATTTTGGTATGACGTCTTCAGGTTGCACCCCATGAATTTTCTGCTCTAATGGTGCTTCAATTACCTTGGCCTGGTCTTCATTGAGTTTTGTTGTTGAGTACCCCTCGGTGACTATCGCCACTTTAAGATAACTTTAAAGGACCTGGCTGTAAGGGACTATTAGAGCTCTTCGCCGCATCCGCTTCTGTATCCTGGTTTCATTTAGTGTGCTGCTTTGAGAATGGGGCTTCTTTGTAATCCTCATTTGTTTGATTGTTAATTGTGATTGTGATTGATTTAACAATTGGCTTGTCGCAGTTTTACTCTTTGATTTGATCCACCGCCATCAGCATAGCACATAGACTCACCTAAGTCCCTGTCTCCCGCAACGCCAGGGATACCCCAGATGTTTTTTCACTTAGAGATTCCAGAGTATGTTCTAAAACTCATTCCGTAATTTCCATCTTTACAGAAGTAGAAATATATTGTTAATCTCCCCTATTGAAAATTCCTATATAGGTTCCTATATAAGAACCTATATGTTTCACCTATAAGTGCCACCTATAGGAACTGCCATAGGATCCTATATAGTTTTCTGTGAAGGATCCCATACAGGATCACGTATTCTTTTCCGTCTGGAACCATATCCAGATGCGCAGTAGTATTCTATAGCACCTACGGCTGCGCAGGTATTTTTTGGTCTTCTTTAGCATCTAGGGACACACGTGCCATTAGTACCATGAGGTACCATTAGTTAGGTATCATTAGGTACCTTATTAGAGAGTGTCCTATACAGGCACCTATAAAAGATCCTATGTCATGTCCTACAAATGGCACCTACAGGTGAAATATATAGGATTCTATATAGCAACCTATATAGGCATTTTAAATAGGGTCTACAGTGCCCCCGCTTACAGAGGTTAGGAAATTTTACTCTGAGATGTCGCCAGGTATTCCAGAGACACCGCATATGTCTCCATACCCTGGTAATATTCAGCCCACGACACGGTAGTTCACGTATTTGCTTGGATAGCTGTTTTTAGAATTAAAAGCCACACGGTTTTGCTGCTTAGATAAGTTCATGTTGATACTTTCACTCATTTAACGACGACCACTTACCCATCAGGATCGTCCATGCTGCAGCTTTTGAGTCGTCGCTAACCGCGGAAGTTCTTAAGTCTCCCCACCGCAACCAAGTCTGACCAAATTATCGCATCATTCTTGAAACAACGATAGATCACACAGATTTTATCTAATAATTTTCCACATCCAACAAAATTAATTCTATGAAAATTTTTTGATTTAGAATTAATAATAATGTAAAATAAAAACAGTTAAACTTTTGAATGATAACGTGTCAAACACTGATTAGGGTTGAAAATTTGTTTTTGGTGGCGGTAGTTGGTGGCGGTAGTGAGAAAGTGTACAGTGATAGGCAGTGAGAAGTTTTTACGGAGTTTGTGTGGAAGTTGTCAGTGAAGTGTGAGGGTGAAAGTTTAGGTGGTGGAATTTGAGAGCTCGGAAGAAAAATTAGGCTTCATGCGTAACAAAAATAGGATGAAGGACAAGAAGGTTTTCATCGATCAAGATTTAAAGAGAAAGGAAAGTGATGCACAGAGAATGCTATATGACAGGGCTAGAAAGGAGAAGAGTGAAGTGAGAGCGGCGAAGGTAGGGTATCGGAAAATAAAAATAGACGAGAAAATGCGGGTATGGGACGAGAAGAAGGAGGTGTTTGAAGGAACTGCAGGGGAACTTGTTTCGTGGGAAGTAGGGGGATGGGAGAGAAGATATGTGGAGGAGTGTTAAAGGTGCTGTACTAAAACGTAGCAGGGGTAAAGATGAAATATGAGGATTTCTGGAGTTATATTCAGGTATAGTTGGAGGCTACAGGATGCGGTCAAAGTAAAGAGGAAAGGATGGGCTGGTGAGGGAATTATAACAGGGGTTAGGCATGGATTTGAGGAAGAAGTTCATGGAGAGGGAGAGGTGGAGAGGTTAAAAATGAGGGCTGTAAAGATAGGATAGGGTATGGTGGCACTGGAGGGGGGCTTCAATTCCAGAAATTGAGGGGGAAGGGCGCCTACTAAGAAGGGTAGAGCTTCGAAAGAAAATCGAAGTATAAGATAACAAACAAAGATGGGGGGATTCTAAGAGACTGGATGGAAGATAGAGGCTGGTGGTGGAAAATGGTATGGTAAAAGGGAGCGAAGAGGGAGAATACACTATGGGAGTAAGATGGGTGTTTCGGTGATAGACTATGTGATTATGAATATGCAAGGGTGGGAGGAGATAGAGAAATTTGCAGTGGAAGGCAGTTTGGAACCAGACCATCAGCCATTAAGATTGTGGATATAGGGGGAGGCTGGCGAAAGACAGGGTAGGGTAAAGGGATCGTTAGGGGAGAGGGTGTCATGGGCGAGAGAAACGATAGAGAAGTATCAGGAGCAGTTGGGAAACGTAAGCTTTGAGGGGGACTCGGCGGACGAGATATGGGAGGATATAAAATAGTAAGTGAAAGGTTGTGTGCAAAAAAGGGTATTTAGGAAGAAGAAGACAGAGATGATGAAGCCGTGGTACGATAGGGAATGTAAACTGATAAAGAAAAAGGTGAAAAAGAAGTGCAGGAAGTGGAAGGAAGGAACCGCGAAAATGGAGGAGTATGTAGAAACCAGGAAGGAGTTTAGGGCGAAGTGTAAGAAGAAAGAGCAGGAAACAGAAAAGGAGCGGGGATAAATGAGAAGATAGGGAGCAACAATTGTTTGGTATACAAGGGGTAAGGAATATTGCTGGACACGCAGGGGGGCTTTAGGGAGGGAAGGAGTACTATTGACAATATTTACGTCTTGCAGCAGGTATTTGTAGATCTAAAGGGCGCGTTCAATTTAGTGGATAGGGGGAGGTTGTGAAAGGCAATGAAAGAGAGGAGAGTAAAGAGGGGCCTGGTGGAGAGGGTAAGGGAGGTATATGAGGAGACAAACGATAGGGTGAAAGGAGGGGAGGAAATCTCTGAGGGATTCTGTATGGATAGGGGGTTAAGGCAAGGGTGTCCGCCTAGCCCAACGCTTTTTGCAATTTTGATCGCGGATATGGAAAGTAGGCTAGCGGACTGAGTGGTAGGAGGAGTTAGGGTAGGAGAAGTCAGGATATGGTCACTCGCATATGCAGATGACATAGTGCTGCTCGCAAAGAGCGAAGGGGCTTTAAAGCAGATGATGAAAAGGTTTAAAAATACTTGGACAAAAATAGGTTAGAGTTAAATGCGGACAAGTCGAAGTTTATAGTGTGCAAGAAAGGGGATGGGATAGAGAAGGGAAGGAAGTGAAAGTGGACGGGAAAAGCGGTACAGGAGGCGAAAGAGTTTATGCACCTGGGCTTCCTGTTCCGAAAAAATGGGGGAGTGGATGGCCATATAAAAGAGAGGGTGAGAATGGTAAATGTCGCGATATGAGGCAGGTGTGGGGGCTGGGAAAACGGTTGTACGCATATGATTTTGTAAGGAGAAAGAAATTGTTTGATTCGCTAGTGATGAGTGTCTAATTTTACGGAGTGGATGTTTGGGGGTTGGAAGGTAAGAGAGGAGGTGTCAAGGATGCACGAGGAAAGAAGGTATATGAGTTGGTTCAAAAGAAAGGCATGGAGAAAGAGAAGGCAGAAGGAGAGGAGAGAGTAAGAGAGTCAAGATTTAACGGGAACTATGTGTGGATTATGTCAAGGGAGAGAGCGCAATATTTGTGTGAGAAAGGAGAGAAAGGAAGTCTTTTACTTATAGCGAGAATGAGATGCGTTTGCATGGAAAATTATAATAGTTTCTGGCTTTCTAGAGAGAAGAGAATATGTAAATTGTGCGGGAAGGGGGATGCAAAAGTTGAGAACTGGTTGAAGGAATGTGAAGAGGTGGACAGGAGTGGGAGAAGCATAGATGTATTTTTGCATGAAAGGGAGGACAAAAGGGCTGTAGCATGGGTGATGGGGGTATTGGGTAAGATGGAAAAAAAGAGAAGGAAGGAGGAAGAGGAATGGAGAAGGAAAGACTGTAAATAGGAGAGGAAGTAGATGTAAGAAAACTGTAAATACTGTAATTAGTAGTTAAGTATTAGGTCTTAGCCGCGGAAGCAGAGGCTGGCAATGCGAGGCATAGCGAGAAAAGAGCGACATGCGTTCGATGCGAGGCGAGCCACAGCGAGGAAAGTTAGGCTATAGAAGCGAGCGGATTAGTTATAAGGTGTGGATGAATGGTAATGTGTGAGAGATAGTTGTAAGAAAATTCTGTAAAAAAATGGCAGCATAAGCAAGTCAATTTTTTAAGGCCAGAAGTCCGAAAAATAAACGCTTATCTATCTACTGTGAGCTAAGGCTGTTTCCATAAATGAAGTAAATATGCTTCTTCGATCCTCAAGGGGAGAGGATTCAAACAAGCCTCTCTCCCTTGGCAACGCCACTAATCTACGATAACCGAATTTCGGTGAATCTAGCCTCCCTTTTCACAGCCTTCCTGTGCACAAAAAAATTTGTTCTGCGCTCGCAGAATTTTTGTGAACCTATCCATCCTTTCCAGTTCTCTTGGGCTTGTCGAAAATATTTTTCGACGGTAATCGAACTCCGGCGAACATTTATGACTCCGCTTTTATAACAAAAATATTTGTTTACTGTTATTACTATGATTTGGAATGGACGTTGTTAAAACAAATTTTTAAGTGTATTAAAATCTTCATAAGTAAAAAATTAACAATTTCAGTTAATATTATGAATAGTTCGAATAATTTTTTTCGAGTTTTATCCTAAAATAGCAAGGTTGCGTTACCATATGAAATTTTTTTGGAATATTTTATTAAATTAAAAAACAGTTATATCTGAATCTCAAATGTTTAAACAATATTGATTTTATTTAGCTTTTTCCATGTTAAAATTGTACATTGGGACAGGTGTATTACTAGACGTTTTGTGGGTAATTTTTTTATTTATAATTCCTAAGCGAAAACGTCTATACTTTGGAAGCTTGACTAAATTGTGCTTTGATATTAGTACTTTATTCATAAACTATTAAAAAATGTATCAAACAAAGAAAATATAGAAAATGATTGAGACTTAAAATTGTCAACTTCTTGACACTCTTATCACTCTTTTCTTACTAGTTTCTAAAATTTTAATTTACCTAATCGCAAGGTTTCAACAACAGCACCTGAATTCATGATAAACTACTAATTACTAGTAGTTTTCGTATAATACAAATAGTGCGAAATCGTTGACTGCAGGCAATAATTAGATATTTACCATCACCTTTATGATAGGGGATTTAATAATGATGAAAATGAACAATCACAATAAGCGGCACTCGACTTACGATGTATGCAGTGATTATTGCCACTGAGATTATAATTGTGTGACATAAGCTAATAATTTAATTAGTAAGTACAATTTCTTTTTGATTTCAATAAATTATGGTTTTTATGCTGAAGCTTTATCCCTATTAAAATCAGTTTTCATTTATTCAACGACCCTAATCAGTGAAACTTTAAATCAACGAGGGTAATAACGAGAAACAAATTTGCTAAGCCATCTAGAGCAAGGCAAATAGTGATTCAGAACACTTTAGAATTTAAAGTTGAATCTATTTAAATTAGAAGCATTCTATTTTATATTTATACAGCAATAAAGGTTCGCACTTAAAATAGCTGAATTTTCAATATATTAATTTTTCTTCAATATTTTGAAATCGGAAGACTTCCACTTTGGCTGCTTTTTTTGCAATTTAATGTCGTTTAATTCAAATTAAACAATGTTCAACGTTCAAATCTCAAGTTTTTGCAAATCAGGAGATGACTGGGAATTTCTTTCTTGCAAGCAGTTTTGTGACACTGAAAATGAAAGATTTGGATATACTTCAAAATTTGTATTTCTTGTATAAATGATAACAATGCGAATTAGTGGAAGAGTAAAACGTCATTTTGATGAACCAGGATAATAGTATACAACAGCTGGTGCTGGAAGTTGCCAATTGGCCGCGTGAAGTTCAATGAGTTGCAAAAGTGTTTTTCTCACGGCTGGAAGTGTTGTCTGGTCCGCCAAAAATGCATCTCGCACGCTTCCAAGTAATTGTTGAAGCTGACTAGGTAATTCAGTGGCTAAATCTTTGCCCACGCATGTAAGAATGAAGAAGAGACAATCAGTCTGAAGAGAAAATTAAAAAATAAAATAAATAAGACTACAGAAATATCATGAACTATTAAAATTGATTATGATTTTACCTCCACGAGGGAGTTTATCATTGGAGGTTCAAGACACTCTTGACAACATTTCCATAATAAAGTAAGCAGTACTCTTCCAGGTGGAACGCCCTCTTGTTGTGTTCTTAACTGTAATTGGCGTCGCTTCACCTAAGGAGAAAGAAATAGTTAATTTGAATAATTTAAAAAACTATACACATTCAGTGATTGGAATATCATTCACACTGTGAAATTTCTTCGAACGTCATTATCATTGATGAAGTCAATTCATCTGAGAATGTGTTATACAAAATAATGAAAAACCCGAAAATTACATTTTTCGGCCAGCCTATGCAAAATACGGTAAAAGATGAATACACAAAAATTGTGCATTTGAAAAAGATCTACAAATTTGTTATCAACCACTTTTTGATAGGATGCGTGGTTTTGGCTTCAATCATGAAAAACGTCATTAACAGTAAAAAAAGTGTGCCCGCTGCGTGGGCACATTCTTATCACAACTTTTGTCTCGATTTCTTTTTCGTCTCGTGTATGGGGTTTAAAAAAATTTAACTTTTCATTTTTTATGCTATTTTTTATGATTAAAACTAAAAACAGAACTAACAAAAAATTATTCATGACAAATAAATCATTTTTACATTCTCATCGGAGAAGGTATTAGATTTGTCTCTCTGTCTGTCTGTGAGCACGATAACTTTTGGAAAAAATTAATCTATTAGATTGGCTTTTGGTACACTCTTTTAGTGGGCTAAGCTAAAGCCAAGTTCGTTAGTCAGACATTTTGGATAAAAATACGGAAAGTGAGCCCATTTTGAAAATTTTCGAGTACACATTTTTTCATGATTTTAAAATTCTCTGTACAGTTGCTCATAGAACTTGAAAAGAAAAATGTTACTTTTCGATAGCCCTACAAAATTATCATAGCAACTTTTTGAATTTTTTCGCAAAATTGAAAATTCACATTTTGACCGCAGAAAAACTAATCAAAAGCTGCATTTTTCGGTGAAACTATGCAAGATAGGAAAAAAATGATAAGGTAAAATATTTGCACCCAAAAAATATCTACAAATTTGTTATTAATCACTTTTTTATATGACATGTAGTTTTTGTTTTATTTATAAAAAAAACATTGAAAATACAAAAATTAAATTTTTCGACACACGACACAAGAAAAGCAAAAATAAATAGATAACATTTTTCATCGAAGGTAGAGCAACAAAAAATGTTTATTAATGTTTTTTTTACATTCTCATCAGAGAAGGTATTACATATGTGTAAAATGTGACAACCCCCCCCCCCCCAGTTTTTATCAAGGTTTAGGTACAACCCTAACATCAAGGCATAATACGCAACTCAAGATCGCCATAGCAGCGGCAGTGAAAACGTTTAAAGTGTTGTGTCGGTCTGTGGGACCATAGTGTGGCTTAAACGTAATTTTTTCAAAAAAATTTTAAGTATGATTTTTTATTTTTAAAAGTTATGGCTGCCTATTTATTTATTTTATTTATTTTATTTATTTTATTTATTTTATTTATTTTATTTATTTTATTTATTTTA
>NC_046666.1:93501678-93504992 GCF_010883055.1 Belonocnema kinseyi
GCTCACATACTATCTAGTTGTCCAACTCACGCGGGAACGACCTACATTCAAATGCACAATGCGGCACTAAGAGTGCTTTATTACCATCTCTGTCACTCCTACTTGCTCACTCGAGGCCTGACATGGTTCTTTTTGACTTCGAGAAGCGAACCATGTTCGTTATCGAATTTTCGGCACCAGCTGACAAAAACATTATAGCCAAGTAGAATGAAAAGAAAGAGAGGTATCGAGACCTTATACGGGAGTTGCAACGATTGTACCCGGAATATTCTGTTAAACTGATCGTACTTCTCATCAGCGATCTTGGAGGTGCTAAGCTTTCACTTGCTAATGGCCTAAAAAGCATCCCTGTGTGTCAACAATATGCTAGAACACTTGCGGGAAAAATGCAGAAGGTGGTTGTCCTTGGGTCGCTCCTTTTTCTTAGGGTGCACGAGGCTTTTGCTGGATCGTCGTATTGATTCCTTTACAGACTGTAACCACCTATCTCACGGTTGTGAGACGTGGTTGTGGCTTGTTGTCCTTATGACAAATTTTTAATTATATATATATTAGGGTGGACCAAAAAATGACATTGGAGAAATTTCAACGATTACGATGACCAGATCGTTCTCTTAGGCACATAAATTTACCCAGGTTTTTTTATTTGCAAAAAAATTTTTAGCCGACTGAAGTTTTTTAAAATGCTATGCCAGTTTATTACAACTGACTAAATTATTAAAGAAGGGTTGTAACAAGGTCGAAACCTACGTTGGGTTTTTTCAAGAAATTCACAAATAATAGGATGGTTTACTCTCTAAGTTTGAATTAGTAGAAATTTTACTAATTCATTCAGCACAGCTAATTTTAATTGATGAATCAATTATCACCGGAAGTTTACTAATTTTAGCAGTAAAAATACCATAACTGAAGTTAATCATTTATACCGTAACTGTAGTGAATCAATTGTAGACTTAGAATAAATTGTTAGAGGAAAAATTTCTAATTAAGATTTTATTTATACTCCAATATTATTTTTAATATTGAAGTATAACCAAAAGTTTAATTGAAAATGTTTCCTCAGAATATACAGGGTGACTTTTTCAACTTGAAACCTTCAAAGATCTCGAAAAATAGGCACTCTATGAAAATGTGTTATGAATCAAAAGTTTCAAGTTAAATCACCCTATATATAATTAGTGTATAACAATACACAGATTTAAAGGTTGTCAGGTACTAATAGTAATTTACAAATTAATTTCACCCGTGTATTGATAGAAAGATGTATATCTATGTGTGAATAAAATGTCATCAAAGCTAAGTTTACTTTCGAATGTATAAAATGTTTGAAGCGATTACTATTATGCATATAACAAACAATATTATTTTTAAAACTTGCCAAGTTTCAGTTCAGAAAAAAATGTATAACACATATATTTTCTAAGTAACAGTTTATTTTCATTTAATTCCAAAAACTAACTTATATTTCGTAAACAAAATTTTAATCAATACAAGTTATATACATTCTTCTCCATCTTATGATAATTATTAATTTGAATTGCTAGGATAGTTTTTAATGCCCATTTTGAATCCCGCGCCAACTCCGCAATCCTAACGCAAGCGCAGTAAATCAAGGCACCCAAATTGATAGCAGACGACGAAAACGCGTTGAACTTATACAGTCATAATGGAGAGAATACAAAATTTTGTGAAAAGCCAAACATAACTGGGATACCTTTTCACGGAGACCTGTTTTGAATTAAACTTTGAATTAATTCGACACATCGAGTTCGCATCTAGGCTATCAACCAATGTAATCTTCTAGAAATTAATCCTATGGAAAATGTTAATTCCACGATTACTTCAAAACAGGCCTCCGTCAAAAGGTACCCTTTGATCATTTTCAAAAATATGCCAATTTTGCTTTTTAAGAGTTCTGTAAGTTTAAAAAGTAATTTTAGTATATTTTAATCAGGATTGCATACCATCTTGATGAACTTTTTCAATTGGACACAAATTGAAAATGTTCTAGAAAGTAGTACATAACTATATTTGGAACATAACCTCTTATAATTAACTGCTTTATTCAATAAAAGTATAACTGATCAATCAGTTATATCAGCACAGGTATTATATAACTGGTTCAATTAGTAATTTTCTTTTTATTAATATAATCAATACAATTCTACTAAGGGGCCTATCATTAAATACGTGATACATTTTTCAAGAACTTCTGACCCCCCCCCCCCTGCGTGATAATTTCTCCATTGGTCTTAACATGGAGAATGATACTTCGGCAGACCCCCACCCTCCTCTAAACGTATCACATGTTTTGTGAATGACCCCTAATTGTCAGTGACTCAATTCTCGCTACAGAAATTAATAGAATTTAACTGACATTCTGTTATAGTTTACAATTTCAAATTTAGAGAGCATTGACAACTGAATCCACTATTATTTTTTTTTGGACCGTATGACAAAATTAACACATTCACAGCTGCATTTACTTCATTAGTCTAAAAAACGTACATAAAGAATTGAATATAATTCCAGGGGCTTGATTACCTGGCAGTACATTTCATTGAGGAATGACATAAAGGACGAATAGCGATGACAGTCCGAAAAGTCTTGAAGTATTCGACTATGATCTTGATACCATTCTTGGCAAGAGTTTAACAGGGACTCGAGGAAAGTTTCTTTCACTTCTTTCTGACAATGAGTGCAAGAAATAATAAACTTATTTGTGAGATATATAATTACAGGTAAATTACTTTGAATAAGTATTTCATTGTTTACATGCGTTCTGCCAATCAGCAATATGGAAATAAAAAAATGCAGTTTATTTGTCCCCAGGAAAAAAGAATCAAATGAAAAAAAAAGTTTTGATCGCAGTATTTAAGCGTAAATGCTTATTTACGTTATTTTCCATTAGATTAAGAGCTAAAAAATAATTCAGCAAGATTTGGCTGAATTGTGTTTTGTATGTATATATGTACGAATTGGGCCTGGTGGCATGGTGAAATGATCAAAACAATGAAACAGATTAAAATGTTCACAACCCGATTGATCGAAAATTAACGTGAATCTACAATCTTGAAAGTTCCGATTCAAATAATTTCCATTTTATGGATTCTTTTTATCCTTTGCACATCTATGCATTAATTTAAAAGTTTTCAAACATCAAACTGGAAGATCATCAAAATACCTCAATAATTGTGATGCAAACTTTAGCTGCTGTTCCAGCATGACGTCGGTTTTCAACTACCTTTTCCAAGACGTGACGAACTAACTCCATCAACATCCGGGCATTTAAGTGATTTGGATCTGCAAAAATA
>NC_046666.1:93505092-93507901 GCF_010883055.1 Belonocnema kinseyi
TGGTAGAATGCTGCATCTTTGCAGACACATCTATCGATGAGCAGGTTCTCCCGACATCCGGCTACGCCTTTCTTTGAGCCTCGTTGTTCATACATTTCTTGAAACACAGATTCAATTGCCCGAACAATCCTATCATTTAGGATATCTGTGAATATCTTATAAAGCGTGTTTAGACAAGTTATTGGCCTGTAGTTCTTCGGGTCAGATAAGTTGCCTATTTTCGGCAGGAGTATTGTGCGCCCTTCCACCAACCACTCTGGAATCGGCTCTTCCGACTTCAAATATGAGGTGAAAATACGGGCCAAATGCTGATGGGTTGAAGATAACTTCTTCCACCAGAAGGTTTTGATACAATCTGGTCCCGGTGCGGAATAGTTCTTCATCCCTTTTAATACTTTTTTCACCTCCTCGGTAGTGATGGGTAGGCATTCTTTATCAGGTGTTATGAGGGCAACACATAACTCCTTGAAGCTATCTATATTTTCTGAGTCTTGGTCCAGTCTATGCTGAACTTCGTAGACTTCTCTCTAAAATACTTCGACCTCCTCTGGTTTGGGTGGGTGTTCGACAGTAACTGGAGAGTCTTGGAAGAGTCGGGATGGGTCAGAGAGAAACTGTTGATTTTCTCTGACCCACCTCTCCCTCCGCTCTAGACTTCTCTTAGCGTCAGATAGTATACGTATTCTCTCAACAATATGCTGCCTGATGTTCAGCAGCTATGACTTGTTAAGTTTGTAATAACGGGTCCGGAGTTCGCGCGCGAACTTTCGTACCTTGGCGGTAAAATTCCTGCCAGATGTGATGTAGTCAGTCACACATTGAATGCGGGACGCGTACTGTCTTGCCCAGCCTATCTTTATGGCAAGTTGATGCACTCGTCTTTTGGTCTTATGATCAGCCGTTGGTTTTGTTTTACGGTTCGCATCGACCAAAGCTCTCGCTGCATTATACAAACAATAATTGATAGCCCAGAGGTCGGGTTCACCGGAAAAATGTCCACGAAGCTCGTCATCCATTTCAGCCAGATCTTTAGGCTTGAGAGAAACCTTGGTGTTGATGTTTCTCCGGGTCGTAAAGCATCGCTCTTCATCTATTGGATGCCTGCCCGCGGTTGGTATTAGTGTCGCATCTCTTTCTTTGTTTCCGGCTTGTTCTAGCTGTGGTAGAGTAGGCGTTCCGCTTACATAGCCCCTTTTACGGAGTAGTTCAGCATGGTTTCGTAGACGTTGCTGCGAAAAGTGCGATAGCTCCGGGTGTTTCTCGCACCACAGAGCATGCAGCCGTGCCATGTAACCCCGTACACGGGCCACACTCGCATCCCAGCACTCTAGCAAGTCGTGATTCAGTTGCTCCGTCCACCCAAAGGCCGCGAGATCCCGCCGATCCTTCGCGTTGAATCCATTTTCATTGGCTCCCCCAGCTCTAGATTGGTCGGCATTGTTGGCCGATCCATTGTCGGGAGCCCTGCGCGTTCTGTTGTTTTGAACCGCACTTACTACAACTATGTTTGGTGGTGTCATTGTTGTTCCCACGAGAAGCTAGGGAAAGGGGTTCGTCCTTCCTTGTAGAGCCCCTCATGCAGGGATAAGGCTGCGTACTCTGAGAGGTCGCCCGGTATCCCAGAGTCACCGTTCTATACACCTCACGCAGGTGCCATTCAGCTTTCGGCACGGTTTTCACACCTCCGCTTGGGGGTTAATTCCTTCGGGACCACCCCTGGACAATTGTCCGCGACTGCCTATTTATTTTTGTAACCATATTCAGCAGAAACCCTTGGTACAGGGACCCTCTATCCGCAACCCTAGGACGCGTTCGGTGGCTTTGTCGTAGGCCCTTCGGTTTAATTCTAGAGGAATCAAAAACGAACCGAAAAAAAATATATATATATTTGAAAATGCATTATTATATTTGAGAATATTTGAAATACTGTGAAAATGTTGCAGGAAAAAATGTAACTTTTGGATTGTCCATTATTTGGTATTCTGACAAAATTTGAATTTTTGATTTATCAAGAAAATCCAAAATGTTGTTATGATAATCTTCTAGGGCATTTAGAAATCTAAATTTTTATTCTCTTGCCATTTTTTCATATCGTTCGTTAACCCTTAAAGACCACAAATTTTTTTATCCTCACTTAGCCATACTTTGTCTGGGAGATCGAATAATTTCATGTGTTTATAACTTTGGAACAAGTCAATATTTTTTGACTTATAAATAAAGAAATCGAAATACCAGTTCCCGGCCAACAAGAGTATGCTTAACATTTTTTTTTAAAATTATTTATTAAAAAGATATAACATTTTTGCAAGACATGTCACGAAATGTGGTCAAAAATGCAAGGTTACGCAAAAAATTCTCATTTCTTTAATTTTCGGGGTAAAAAAAATGTACCAATCCTTGCAGGGGAGGATACCGTCTTCTCAAAAAAATATACCGATTGAATTCGCTAAGAAACGTTGAATTTTGGAAAGACATGTAGGTGAACATTGCTTGAATCATTGTCGGTAAGTTCCCCTCCCCTTTCTCTCTTTTCGGCGTTTTTCTTTTTATCCATTTCTTTGAGCTTTTACCTCCCTCATCCCGTAACACCTCGCTCGACCCGATATTCTCATTTTCTTCGTTCACTTGTCGCCCTCTGCCTGGGATCCGTGTTACTGGCATTCTACTCTACCCTGCTTATTCACCGAGCAAGACTCGCAACACGCCACTTCCTCCACCCCTAAATTTTAACCACGCAAAGTTCAACCTAACCTCAAAAACAAACTTTAAACTTTGATTTTTCACTCGATTCGCCCTTTTAACCTTTAAA